>NC_063436.1:5066746-5366746 GCF_020379485.1 Brassica napus | reverse complement strand
ATGTATGTTCACATTATCCGTATAATAAGTAAATTTGAAGTTAAAGAAAAAAAATTACAATTTTAGTTAATGGGATCAAAGTTAGTTGGAAGGTTTTCATTAAATTTCAAAAACTAAATATGGGGGTACGAACTCAAAATCTAAAACTTTGGGGGCTTTGGTTCTATTAAATGAAAGAGGAGAACCAAAATAAAAAGATCTATAATAGTTTTCGAGGGAGGAAGGGAACAATTTTAGTTAAGGCGGAATTAGGGTTCGTCATGGCTTCATCGAGTAGAAAAGACTACGAAATCATCAGTGATCCGTTAAATCCTAGATGCGTGGTTGCATGCTTTAACTACTCTATCTTTGGAGAAGTGACCGAGGAGGATAAACTTCTGTTGGAGAGGATCAGAGGGAAAGAGGACAATACGAGTCCAAAGTACACAGATCAGGAGGAGCGCAATCTCATCAACAAACAGATCAGGAAGTCACAGGTCCCTCTCTCTCTCTCGATCTATTACCTTCTCAGAATCTCTGATTTGATTCGACAGTTTCTAAGTTGTTTTTACTTTTGTTCAATACAGGGATTTGACGTGGACTTTTCCAAGTTCCGATGCCTTTTCGATTTCTACCCTTCGTTTCTTGATGAATGCCATTCAACCTTAATAACAGAAACCGATAGGCAGTTTTTCGGAAGATTGGCTCAGGATTCCATTGCAGATTACAACATTAGAGAGGTTTGTCCTTTTTCCGACCAAACACTACTTCAGTTCAGTTGTCTATTTCTTATTACTTTTATTTTATTTTAATTTTATTTTTTTTTATTTTTTATTTTCTAAAAAACAGGGGACCAGTTTTGAATTTGTTGAGGTCGAGAAAACAAATCTGTACAGGAATAAAGGGTACATTTACTTCATCACATTTGTAGCCAAGGATCCTTGCGACCAGACCAAAGTCTTTCAAGCTAAGGTCTGCAATGTCTTATGTAGAGAGATTGAGCACAGTTTCTGCAGGCTCAAACCCGGTCAGAAAGGTATAATCATTGTATGGAGGTTTTTTCAGCCTGTCTGATTAATTGTTCACTTGTTTTGGAGAGGAAACTTGTGTTTTATCTTTTAAAGTGAAGTATGTATTAATGTTTCATATCGTTTTTGGCAGGAGAATGCAATGAAGATTCTAAGAGAGTTATGAAGAAACCAAAGTGTAACACAAGATCGAACAAGGGTGTCATTACCAATGTGTCTTAGATAATGCATCAACCATTGTCGGAGATATTGTCCTATTTGATGGGAATTATGTCCCTTTTATATGTTATCATAACTTTATGTATGACTTTTCTAGGACCAACTACTAAAATATAAAAAATTTATCCATTTGTTTTCTGTTTTCTCACTTTCTGGTATCTTCTTTTTCCAAACATGCTTTCTTATTTGTATCCAAACCTATAATCGTAACAAACGGCATTTGAGCTCATAATGATGGGCCCAATAGATAAATAAGCAAATTCTTCCAAACAGACGTCTGAGCGCAAGAGCCTTTTCTACGAATTTGTATTTTTATTTTATTCTGATTAACCAAAAAAAATCATTTTGAGTTTTGTTTTACTACTGGAATATACATGCCTAGATTAATTTAAAATAAGTAAATTGGATCGAAAAAAGCTTAGCATATGATATGTTAACTGGTCAAAATCCAAATCAGTTCCCTGGTGCGCAAATGACTTTTTTTCACGATCAAATTTTCTTCATGAATTTGCTTGTTTGAAACAAGAAAGGGTCTTCAAGTTTATGAATCTAAGTCACATTTGACTGAATTGTTTTTAAATTGCAAAATAACACATACTTTCACTTGTCAAAAGGTTAGGAAATGAATATATGTAAATTGGTTGTCATAAAGAAAAGGAACAAAATGAAGATGCTTACAATTTAGAGATCACAACTCATATGGATTTGGGGACATCGAATGAATTTATGTATTACGCATGAGTTGTGTTTACTATTATCGTTTTACACTGAATATGTTTTTTCTTGCTCTGTTTTGGATATGCCGTTCTTCAGTTTGAGCTTTTTGTAGATAAAATGGTATTAATAAAAAAAAGTTTATCATATCACCACTTTTTTTGTAACTGACCACATATTCTCTATGGTTTTCTTCCAATGAAAAGCATCGAGTCGACATATAAAAATACCACGTACATAATAGATAATATACTTGTGAACATATACCAAGCTTACAACCAACTTTAGACGCTGAACACAAACGTAGCTTTGACAGCATGAAACAAATAAAAGGGAAAACTTTTAAACCTTAATTGTGTAGAAGTAGAACAAAAGATAATTTAGGATAATGCAATCCTCAATTGTGGTTATCCAATCCAATGAATCATAGGAGGAGAAGAAACATTTTTTTTTTAACGAACCAAACTAAATGGTGACCAAGTGAATGAAAAGATAATTTAGGAGGAGAAGAACCAAACTAAGGTTTTTTTATTTTATTTTTAAAAATCAGTAAAACAAAATTACAGATTTTAAATGGTGATCAAGTCAATGAATGAAAATAAATTTCCTTAAAATTACACTATTTATTTGAATTTTTCATATGATTCCCTTCCATTCATCCTTTTTTGTATAAAAAAAATTATAGAACTAATACATTTCTTATCAAATTTGATAAGAAACAATTGATAACATATATTCTTTTTCATTCTTATTATTTTGTTTTCTTTCATTCTTTTTATATTCATTTCTATTGTTAGTTTAGAGCCTACAATTTTAGTTAATGGGTTCAAAGTTAACCAAATGATAGTTCGGAAGTTTTCATTAAATTACAAAAGCTAATTATGGTGTACGATCTCTTAAATATAAAACTTTGGGGGCTTTAGTGCTATTAACTGTAAAATGCGAAACCAAAATTAAAAAAAAAAAAGAAGTATATAGATTTTGAGAAGAACGGGGATCAATTAGTTTCAAAAAAAAGTGTATAGATTTTGAGGAGAACGGGGAGCAATTAGTTACGTCGGAATTAGGGTTTGACATGGCTTCATCGAGTAGAATAGATTACGAAATCATCAGTGATCCGTTCAATCCACAATGTGTGATTGCAGGCTTTATACCTCTCTGGAGAGATAACGAGAAGGAGAAGCTTCTGTTGGAGAGGATCCGAGGGAAAGAGGACAATACGAGTCTAAAGTACACACCACAGGAGGAGCGAGATCTCATCAATGGACAGATAAGGAACTCGCAGGTCTCTCTCAGAATCTCTGATTTGATTTGATTTGATAGTTTCTAAGTTGTTTTTACTTTTGGTTAAATAAGGGCTTTGACGTCGATTTTTCCATGTTTCGATGCCTTTTCAATTTCTACCCTTCCTCTCTTGATGAAAGCCATTCAACCTTAATAAGAGAAACCGATAGGATCTTTTTCGGAAGATTGGCTCAGGAATCCATTGCGGATTATAACATTAAAGAGGTGTGTCCTTTTTCAGACCAAATACTAGTTCAGTTCAGTTGTCTATTTTTTATTATTTTTATTTTATTATATTTGATTTTGGTAAAAAAAAAAAACAGGGGACCAGTTTTGATTTTCTTGAGGTTGAGAAAGCAAATCTATACAGGAGTAAAGGTTACATTTACTTCATCACGTTTGTAGCCAAGGATCCTTGCCACCAGACCAAAGTCTTTCAAGCTAAGGTCTGCAATGTTTTCTGTAGAGAGATTGAGCACAGTTTCTGCAGGCTTAAACCCGGTCAACAAGGTACTATAACCATATCTCAAGTCTGTTGTACACATCGTATAAAGTTTCAGAGAGGAAACTTGTGCTGTGTCTTTGCAACGGAAGTATGTTTTGATGTTTCATTTTCGTTTTTGGCAGTAGAATGCGATGAAGATTCTAAGAGAGTTGTGAAGAAACCAAGGTATAATACAAGATCGAACAAGCGTGCGGATGTCGGAGATATATTAAGGGATTGATTTCCTATTTGTAGGACAACTACTAAAATATAAAAAATAAATTATCCATTTGTTTTCTGGTGTCCAGACGTTTCCATCTTATGATGATGATAGGATCATAGGATACCAGCCAATAATTAGCAGTAGATAATCATAGCAAACGAGTTTTGAGTTTTTGGGCTCATGTGCTCATAAGCTTGATGGGCATTACTATTCATCAAAACCATACATGGCTCATGATTGAAAAATAAAATAAACATCAAATTTGGTGTAGATGAACTGGATATACTCATCCACCATCTGTGTTTTTTAGACACACTATTTCAAGTGATATGTCCACTCCACGAGATTGTTCACATAGGTGGCCCAAGCTTGAGGAAAAGAAGCTGTGGTGAGAATAAGTGGGTCGATAGCACTAATTAAAGCGATGATAAGAGTATACCTTAGAGTACTCAAGGTTCGTCTCTTCAATGGCTCAAATGGTGTGTTGAAAAAGAATAAGTCCTTAGAGATTCCATGTCAAGTGTTTTTTTTTTAAGATAGTTTGATAATGTTGTTCACGTTGATGAGTACCTTAATTTTCAAAGCAATGCTGGAGTTAAAAATTTGGAGGTTGTATAAATAAAATAAGACGTCTACTCTAAATACCATACTAAAAATATAGTTTTTTCATATTGAATTATGATAAACCTAGACAATTAAAAACAAACCTTATGCAATGCAGAACGTTGGGAAAATATACCACTTAAATAAAAGATGATACACTTGTGAAAATATATCAAGTTTACTACCAACTTTAGAGGCTTATATGATGACATGTGAAACAAGGGAGAAAACTCTTAATTTTTTTTTAATTCTATGTAAAACAAAAGATAATTTTGATTACGGAAAATTTCCATAATCCAATCCCACAAAATTACAATTTTAGTTGACGGGTTCAAAGTTTGCCAAGAAAAAATTAATGGGTTCAAACTTTACCAATGGATAGTTGGGAGGTTTTCATCAAAATTTCAAAAACTAGTTATGGGGTACATCTCAAAAAAGCTAAAACATTGGGGGGGGCTTTAGTGCTATTAAATGTAAGATGCGAACCAAAATAAAAGGAGTCTATACTATACTAAAAGGGGGATATAAGCCATGAAGAGGGTGTCCACATAGGATAGAAAAATCAACCAATCAGAGAACCCGAAATTGCCATGTCATCTCATTTATTTTTCGTAAAAAATAAAAAAAAAATGCGAAGGTGAGAATCGAACCCGGGTTGGTATGATATATATATAGGACAGTTACCACTAAGCCATTGACACTTTCTTGGACACATATACAAGAACCACTAAGTATATAATCACAAACTTTTATGTACATTTACAATAATATGAATTCAACTTTCAAGACTCCGATACTTTGTTTTGTAAAAAAAAAATAAGTAAATGACTAAGTTAATATATTCTTAGAAAGTGTGAGAACGTTGACAAATATGAAAAAGCATAGATTTTTGTTTTCGTGACAAAGTTAAGAATTTTGTAAAATAAGTTTAACATATAAATTTTCGTGACAAATATGAAAAAGCATAGATTTTTGTAAAATTTTGACAAAACAACTCAAAACATACTTCTCTAATGTCTTAATAAAATATTATTTAAGGGTGTAATAATTAAATATATTAATTCAATAAATTTTGTAATTTATAGATAAAACAATAACACAACAAATTTTGAAATATTTGTTTAACCTATCGATTTTTTTTTCATGAGAATCCAACAAAACAAGATAAAAAAAAATTAGATTTACAAATATTTAATTACCATTTTATTCAATTTTGATTAATTTCAAATTGTCATAATGTATCTTTTTGAAGTTACAAATATGAAAAAGCATAGATTTTTACACAATTTGACAAAACAACTCAAAACATATTTTTCTAATGTCTTAATAAAATATTATTTAAGGATGCAATAATTAAATATATTAATTTAATAAATTTTATAATTTATAGACAAAACAATACCACAACAAATTTTGAAACATTTTTTTAACCAATCGATTTTTTTTCATGAGAATCCAACTAAACAATTAGATTTACAAATATTTAATTACCATTTTATTCAATTTTGATTCATTTCAAATTGTAATAATGTATCTTTTTGAAGTTACAAAAAAATAATGTTCTTTCTTTATTACACTAGCATTGTATATAGATTATATATACACAAAATAAATATAATATAACAACATAAGCTTGCTTTCCCCGATTCATATGAAAACTTTTTAAGTTATCCACCAAAGCAAATTAATTAAATCAATGAAATTGTTAAAATACAGCAAATTAATATATAATTTTATTTTAAATTAAATTATTTAAAAAGTGTATTTTCGTTAAAACAAAATAATAAATAAGTAAAACTGATTTGATGGTAATTTTTATGATATATATATATCAATTCTGTGAAAGCAATAGAAGCTTAATATGGAAATAAATCTTAAATACAAAAACCTCTAAAAATTAACAAAAAAAATTAATAAATTAAACTATGATATCACTTAAAAGCTTCTTAGACCATATTAATAAAATATTTAAGCGAAATTAGACAAATTTGATTTTTTCCAGCAAAAAGTTTATTATTAATTAGCATCAGTTATTTCAAGATGTTTAAGAAATGGTGGACAAAAAAATAGGATGGACATTAATGATATATGAACTATGAATAGTAATTTGTGAAGCAGACTTAGATAACATATCTGCACATCCATTTCCAGTCCTTTTTGATGCTTAAATTCAATTTCTTCAGAGTAGTTATTCCACAAATAGATCGTATGAGATATTGTTTTGATATGTAGATTTGTTTTTTCAATGTTAAGAAGATTGATAACTGTAAAAATGTCTCTTTCGAATATGATATGTCTATAACTGAGTCCCCAACATGAGACAAGTTTGTTTAAAAAGTAAATAATTTTATTTTTCTTATATTATATAATCAATATATATTATTTACTGATAATAAAAATATAGTTATTCATCTATCACAAATATCTATGCAAATATGTGAATCAAGTACAACAATCAAACAACATAATGATTTCCACAAAGAAAATTTAAAAAATATATTTATGTTATGTAGTCATATTTTATATTCTTTAAATAATGTAATACAATAGTATTATACATTATTTTTTTAGAATTGAGAAATACATATATCAGTTAGACAAATTAAGCGATAATTAGACAAATTTGATTTTTATTTTGTGAGTAAAAAGTTTATTATTAATTAGCATTACTTATTTCATGATGTTTAAGAAATGATGGACAAAAAAATAGGATGGACATAAATGATATATGAACTATAAATAGTTTTTTTGTAAAGCTGACTTAGATAACACATATGTACATCCATTTCCAGTTCTTTTTGATGCATAAATTCAATTTCTTCAGAACAGTTATTCCACAAAGAGATCGTATGAGATATTATTTTGATATTCAGATTTGTTTCTTGATTGTTAAGAAGATTGATAAGTGTAAAAATGTTTCATTCGAATATGATATGTCTATAACCGAGTCCCCAACATGAAACAAGTTTGTTAAAAAGTAAATAATTCTATTTTTCTTATATTATATAATAAATATATATTATTTACTGATAATAAAAATATAGTTATTCATCTATCACAAATATCTATGCAAATATGTGAATTAAGTACAACAATCAAACAACATAATGATTTTCACAAAGAAAATATAAAAAATATATTTATGTTATGTGGTCTTATTTTATATTCTTTAAATAATATAATACAATATTATACATTATTTTTTAGAATTGAGAAATACATATAATATCTTATCCGCGCGTAGCGCGGTTAAAAAATCTAGTATCTATAATAGTTTTTGAGGGAGAACGGGAGCAATTAGTTACGGCGGAAGTAGGGTTCGTCATGGCTTCATCCAGTAGAGTAGATTACGAAATCAACAGCGATCCGTTCGATCCAGAATGTGTGATTGCGAGCTTTAATGCTCTGCTTGGAGAACTGACCGAGAAGGAGAAGCTTCTGTTAGAGAGGATCAGAGGGAAAGAGGACAATACGAGTCCAAAGTACACAGATCAGGAGGAGCGAGATCTCATCAACAAACAGATCAGGAAGTCACAGGTCTCTCTGTCTCTCTCTCTCTCTCTCGATCCCAATCTATTACTTTCTCTGATTCGTCTGCATGGTGGTTTCTAAGTTGTTTTTACTTTTGTTCAATAAAGGGATTTGACGTGGATTTTTCCAAGTTTCGATGCCTTTTCGATTTCTACCCTTCGTTTCTCGATGAACGCCATTCAACCTTGATAAGAGAGACCGATAGGCGGTTTTTCGGAAGATTGGCTCAGGAATCCATTGCCGGTTACAACACTAGGGAGGTGTGTCCTGTTTCCAACCAAACACTAGTTCAGTTTAGTTGTCTATTTCTTGTTATATTATGTTTGACTTTGGTAAAAAAAAAACAGGGGACCAGTTTTAAATTTGTTGAGGTCGATAAAGCAAATCTTTACAGGAATAGAGGATACACTTACTTCATCACCTTTGTAGCCAAGGATTCTTGCGACCAGACCAGAGTCTTTCAAGCTAAGGTCTGCAATGTTTTCTGTAGAGAGATTGAGCACAGCTTCTGCAGGCTTAAACCCGGTCAGAAAGGTATGAATCACTTCTCAAGTCTGTTATAGACATTGTTTTGGAGATGAAGCTTGTGTTTTATCTTTTTGCAAGGGAAGTATGTTTTAGTGTTAAATTTCTTTTTGGCAGGAGAATGCGATGAAGATTCTAAGAGGGTTGTGAAGAAACCAAGGTATAACACAAGATCGAACAAGCGTTTGGGTGTCACTATGAATGTGTCTTAGATAATGCATCAAACCATTGTCGGAGATATTGTCCTATTTGATGGGAATTATATCTATTTTATCTTTTATGTTATCATAACTTTATGTATGACTTTTGTAGTAAGACACTAAGTCAACTAATAAAATATTAAAATATGCTTTCATATTTGCATTCAAAACTCAAGGATATTCATCTTGCGATGATAGGGATCTCAGCCAACTATTAGCAGTTGAGGGACATGTTCGTTTCCTTAGTTTCTCTGCTTAGGATGTCTGCCACTAGAAGATCTTGGTTCTTTAGTTGAATTGGTCCATTAGCTCCCGGTTGAATCCATGAGTCAGACTATAGACTTGTTGACTCACCGTTTCCTATTGCTTTGCCTAGATGCATAAGTAGCAGGTCTTTGCCAATGAGAACCCCTCTCCAGCCATGGGAAATGGATGAACCAGCTTTGACCTTGAGGAAAGAGGACTTATGGCAGTACTTGCCCCAAAGGATCTTAGATAGTCCTCTTTAACTTTTGGGAATTATGTCCCTTTTATCTTTTAAGCCCTCATAACTGTATCATGTGTGACTTTTGTGGGACAACTACTAAAATATTAAAACTTTATCCATATGTTTTTTGGTCTCTTGTTCCAAATATGCATCTAAACCCTCCCCAAGGATTTCTTTCTTAGGATCGCAACCAAATGATCGCAATGGATAATCCAAACAAACAAGCTTTTTTGACTCATAAACTTGATAGGCTACCATTTGCCCATTACTATTCTGTAACCCGTTAAAATCCATTAGGGGCTCATTTTAGTTAAAAATCCATACACGGTTTATTTAAGTTACCAATCCATTTGATAATAATATGTTAAAATCCTCCAAAAGTTGCAAATGATAACATGCTAGTAAAATTTCAAAAAAGAAAAAAGATAACGTTTTTAAATATACTACTTGATAGTTGATAATCTACTAAACTAAAGGTTGTTGACTTGTTGTGCCTTCCACACCTGATAACACTGGACTCATGCTAGGCCCCCAACTCCTGAAATCTGTTACATAAACCATATACTTTTAGAATTATGTTTTATTTAAATGAAACTATATAAATTTTTTTTTGTAACATACCACGGGGTATACAATCTCTGAGAATAGAGACTGCTGGCCTTTACCACGGCTAATTTTCCGAGCTATTTTTGCAAATCCTTTGTCCCCCCACTTAACACCCCACGTGTTCTGTATGATCCAGTAGTGCTGACCATCTATACTGTTGTACCCAGTAACTAGAACTAAATGATTGCCTTGAGTTTTTTCTTTACTCCGTTTATCTCCGTAAAATATTCCCTATATTTTTGAAAAGAAACCATTTAAGTTAAATGGTATGTAGGGGTGGGCACTTTACCCGATATCCGAAGTGGCACCCGAACCCGATCCGAAAAACCCGAACCGAAATCCGAACCGAAGTAGCAAAATACCCGAACGGGTATTGAATAAGGAGAGATTGGATACCCGAACCCGAACGGGTAATACCCGAACCCGAATGGATATCCGAAGATAACCGAACATATGTATAATTAACCTTATATTTCTAGTTTATATCTCTCATTTTATATAAAATATTTATATTGATACTACACATACTTTAAGTTCATATGATATACATACAATTACGGAAAAAAATGATTTGCTATTCACTTAAAATGCATGTCAAATGTTTTATTTCAAAAATTAACAAAAAGATACATCCAAAATTTTTTAAAAATAACTAAATTAGTGTCTTTTTAGTTTTAAAATGTTATGTCCAAATCTATTAACCATTCAATCTATTAGAAATAAAAATTAGTTAACTGAAAGTTATATTTTTAAATACAAGAAACTTGAGAAATGAAAATTTTAATTTTTTTTCAAAATCTAAATATCCGAACCCGATCCGAAATAACCGAATCCGAACTAAAAATACCCGAACCCGACCCGAAGTACAAAATACCCGAACGGGTTCTACACCTCTATACCGAAATACCCGAAAATCCGAAATACCCGATCCGAACCCGAACGGGTACCCGAACGCCCACCCCTAATGGTATGTGTGTATATATGGCAGTCTTTCATTATGTGCAAGCAGAACGAGCGGTTGAACAAGTCCAAAATTTTAAAGGGTCTAAAAAATTTTGTTTTTGTTTTAGTAATAGTTATAAATTTGAAATCATATATTTGTAAAAAGTAGATAACTATATTTAAACTTAATTCTCATTTTTATTAACCAATAAATATAAATATAGATTGCACTTTTTTATTTTTTAAATAACCAACTAAAAATGCAATGAATTAGGTAGTAATTAGCATTTATATCAATTGTATATCATGGAAAGTAAAAACCAATTGTTGGTGTGTTGTTGTAATATTCAATGGAAGTACAGAAATTTATTATTCTAATTTGATTGTGTTAGAAAACCATTATTTATCAGTTATTATAAATAGGGAAAGCAAGATATATTTTTTTCACCAACATTTTACAAAAGAAATAGCAAACACAAAAAAGAGAAAACTACCTTACATTCTTCCGTCAACAAGAAAAAAAGAAGAGTCTACAACCGTGTCTAATCAACAGTCTACAACTTTTTGTCTAACCACAGTCTAGGTTTTGTACTCTGTTATATTAACTGAAAAAGCTAGAAGAGTGGCTAAAAGAATATCAAACTTGATAATTTAATCGAGGATTTTGCATTATTAATGTCAAATGATCAAAGTTAATTTGATTGACAATTTTGCATCAAAAGTTCAAAGAATATGTTATTTAAATAAAAATTAGATTATCATATGCTATATGAATAACTTACCTCTCCTTTGTGGGCTAAAAAATCGTCTGTTGCCAATAGGCTGACCATCACAGGGGCAACTTTAACTAACTGTATCAATTCCTCTTCACTGACCACTTTTGTTGTAATGAACTCTTCAATCTTCAGAACACCTACTTTTTTTGCCTACCAGTAAAAAATTTAATAATATTATGTTTTGAATAACGAGCACAATTATCACTCGGTCACTATATTTAGATTTTACCTCGATTTTTTTAGAACATGGATCTTTTTTATTCGTTCTCTTTTCACACTCACAATCTTTCTCTTGAATGATGCCTTCATTCTTCAGAAAATTCTTGAGTTCATCAAAATTCTTGATCGCATCAGTGCTCATCTTTTTAGCAATTCCATGATAAAGATGATCCACAGATAGCGAAACATCTAGATTGAATTGAATCTTTAGCCGTGCTTCTATATTTTTCTTGGTCGCGTGGGCCCAGCATGTATCTGCCAAAAATAATATGTAAAATATTAGAACTTTTTAAGTTACAAGAAAATAAAAATATTAGAACTTTTTCTTTTGATTTATGCAGGAAAAGTATCCATGGAAACATATAAAATAATATATATATTATAACTCCTTTGTACGGGTTCGCAAGCTGCTGTCGATAAAACAAAAATAAATAATGGGTGTTTGTGGCTGGCGAGTAAAAAAAGGATTTTATGCTTCCATATGTTAAAAATGAAATATCGATGCTAACCTAATTAAAATTAGAAAATGTATTGATTACACAAACAAATACATATATAGATAAATATTACATATGTACGAGTTTATATATATATATATATATGTGTGTGTTTAATCAAGGAAATTTAAGTGTACATCCACGATCCAGTTTTGCAATATGTAAAATGCATTATGAAAAAATGCATTATAATTACCTTTATATTTTTGGTTGCTGACTTCCCTCACAACGCGATCAACCTCACTCCATTCTTTCCAATAAATTTTATCATCTCCACAATCCTACAAAAGAAAAAGAAGAAGATTAGATTGTGCTAAGTGACAAAATAAGAAAAAATTAAAATTTGTACAAATAAGAGTAATTATATAAAAGGACCTAACCTTGGGATAGTTATCATCCGAAGGCGTCAAACGCTGCAATAACATCATATTTCTTTGTTAGAATATTTTTATACAAATAAAATAGGTTTTATAATGTATCAAAATATTACATGGGTGCTTTTTGTAGTAGAAGCATCTCCAGTTTTTGGTCTTTTTCCTCCTTTTTTGTGTCCGCCGCCGGCTCCATATGATCGGTTAGCATCTAATCATTTGAAATAAGTAAATAAATTAGTCTACTTTTTTGGGTTATAACAAAAATGATCTGGTGTTCAAAAAAAATAAAAAAATAAAAACAAAAACAAAAATGATCTAAGTTAAAAAAATCTCATTTTTTTCTTTTGGCTTGCGTAATAACAGAAAAAGCCCAACTTTTTGATCAATAAAATAAAACTGTACATAAAGAAATTGCTTCAATGTTTTATGCAACAACATAAGCAAGTCAAGAGGCTAAAAAAGATCAAAGCTTTTTCTTTGTCAGAGTTTATTTGACGAGTTTATCCAACAACAAAAGCAACCGGCCCTAAACACCTAGATGCAGCAACAAAAAAAACCCACCAAAAGATCTCAGACGATGAAACATTTTTTTGTCAGAGATTACATTTGAGGATTTCATCAAGCAACAAAAACAAACCCGAAAGTTATATGGAAAAAAAAAACTCAAAATCAAGATCCAGATATACCTTGATCTCGTTCATGCTTGGTCTCAGGTGCTTCCTTTGCTACCTGTTCAAAGCGTGGAGATAGTTACTTTAGAAGGTGTACCAGGAGATCTTTTATGTAGTTATTCAAATACTCAAAAGTGACAAGATTTATTATTTGTATACGCCACTAAGAGAGAAACCAAACTTATTATATATTGACCCTTGCTTTCAAAATAGTTGTAGCTTTGGAAACAAAAACAGATTTGGATCAAGGGTTTTAAGAAACGTAAACTTACATCTGCTGGAGGATCTTCACCGATTTTTTTTCTTTTTCTCTTATCCATTTGTAGCTCTGAAGAAAGAAGCATGTATGAGTTAAGAACAAGTAAACGGAAGTCACACTTATGGAAAACTATATATGAATATATAAAGCATTTTCTCTCTCTAAAAGAACTTACATTTTTCTCAGTGTCTATGACTCAGATCTTTCTTGTTTTTTTTTCCCAGTGTTTATGACTCTGAAGAAAGAAGCATGTATGAGTTAAGAAACAGAAAACGGAAGCCACACTAATGGAAAACTATGAATAAACATTTTCTCTCTCTAGAAGAACTTACATTTTCTCAGTTTCTATGACTCAGATCTTTCGTGCTTTGTTCTCTCTCACGTAGTAAGAATATATAGAATACTGATTTGCATCAACACAAGTTTATGATTTACATTTAGAAAAAAAACAAAATAGAAAGTTTTCTTCTCTCCGTATACGAGACGAGACAACACCTGTCCAGTTTGCAGAGTTGTAAGAACTTTAACAGAATATTAATGGCTATCTTCAGGAGAATTCCTCTTATACCCCTACCGTTCTTTTATTTGCTTAAACCCACTAAATGGGAGCTCATATTCATGGCGAGCTCATATAATTCTTAAACCCTTTAAATGGGACAAACCATTTGTTGTTGATATTCTATTCATTACAAACGGTTGATGAATAGTTTAATAATGTGATCGTTTATTTTATTATTTGCATGGTCCCGTTTGATACGATGTTTTTTTTTTCCGTTTGATACGATGTTGTTTAGGGCACAAAAGTTAATGTCTGATCTTCTTTTGTAATGTCGACTTTTGCTATATCTTAAGTTCCGGACTCGGCTTTTTTTTATGCTAACAATATTTTGTTTTTGTAACGCACATGATTTATTGTGTGTGAATTTTAAATATACCGTGCTACTCTATCTGAGAACATGCTAATATGAAAACCACCTATAAGAAAACGCATCACTTATTTACGGAATTACGTGATAGTTTCACTACAAGAAAACAGCGTAATTCTGACGGACATTCTGACGGAAAATGAGATCCTCGGAATATACCGATGAAATACCGAGGAAATCATATTTCCTCAGAATATTCCGAGGAAATACCGAGGAAATCATATTTCCTCGGAATATACCGATGAAATACCGAGGAAATCATATTTTTTCGGAATTTCTATTAATTTATATTGTTCCTCGGAATTTCCTCGGAATATTCCGAGGAAATTCCGAGGAACACATGTTTGGGGTTTCAAAACATCAAATTTTTTTGCCCTATATCATTTCTTATACAAATGCAATGCATACCATTGAGGAATCTTTGTATAGATGATCATAAACCATGAAATAACAAAATTTCAAAACGAATTGTAAGTATTCCCTTTACCGTTCATTAAGTGTATAAGTGTTTCTCTTATGTTGTGGGGATTTCGTTCATACAATCGGAAAAGTGTTATATAAGTGTTTCACTTAAACAAATTTTTGACTTCATAATCAGTCTAAGACACTTAATAGGGGTTATATAAGTGTTATTCAAACCGCAAAACGTTGTTTTCGGTTTAAAAACCTACTTCCTCGGAAAAGCCTCGGAATATTCCGAGGAAATTCCGAGGAAAAACAGGTGTTCCTCGGAATTTCCTCGGAATATTCCGAGGCTTTTCCGACGATTCAGGGCTTTGCTTTTAGGGTTTCTGTTTCTTCGGAAAAGCCTCGGAATATTCCGAGGAAATTCCGAGGAACACTTGTTTTTCCTCGGAATTTCCTCGGAATATTCCGAGGCTTTTCCGAGGAAGTAGGGTTTTTAAACCGAAAACAACGTTTTGCGGTTTGAATAACACTTATATAACCCCTATTAAGTGTCTTAGACTGATTATGAAGTCAAAATTTGTTTAAGTGAAACACTTATATAACACTTTTCCGATTGTATGAACGAAATCCCCACAACATAAGAGAAACACTTATACACTTTAATGAACGGTAAAGGGAATACTTACAATTCGTTTTGAAATTTTGTTATTTCATGGTTTATGATCATCTATACAAAGATTCCTCAATGGTATGCATTGCATTTGTATAAGAAATGATATAGGGCAAAAAAATTTGATGTTTTGAAACCCCAAACATGTGTTCCTCGGAATTTCCTCGGAATATTCCGAGGAAATTCCGAGGAACAATATAAATTAATAGAAATACATGCACAGGATATTCTTTTTCCTCGAATTAATGAAATTATTCCGAGGAAATTCCGACGGATATTTAAGTGGCCGTCGGAATTTCCTCGGAATATTTTCATTTAACCGGGCAAACAAGCCGCCAAATATTTCGCGAAAATTGAAATTGAAAATACTGAGGAAATTCCGACGGAAAATATCCGTCGGACCCTAGGTTTTATAAACTCGAAACACACCTTCTTCCCCATTTCTCTCTTCTTCCTCTCCGGCGATCTCTCTCTCCTTCCGGCGTTCTCCACCTTCTCTCGCGACGATATCTCCGGCGAATCCTCTCCATTCCCTTACAAATCATGTAAGGACCTTATCCCACTCTCTTATGTCCTATTTGTTAGGTTCTTAAGTAGATTTGATGATTTTAGAAGTTTTTTGATAGATTTTTGTTAGGGTGATTGGGTAGGATTGTGATTTGTTGTGTAATAGGTTTAGAATTGTGATTTGGTTGTGTTGAATTGATTTAGAATTTTTTTATAAATTTTTTATTATTTTTGTATTTACAAAACGTTTTTCTATATAAATTCGATTTTACAAAACGTTTTTTGTATATAAATTCGATTTTCGGATTTATAAAAGATGATTTCATATTTATAAAAATATTTATATTTATTAAAACTAATTTTGTATTTATAAAACATTTTTTTTATTTATAAACACTATTTTATTATTTTTTGTATTTTAAAAAAAAAATATTTTGTATTTATGAAAAGATGATTTCATATTTATAAAAATATTTCTATTTATTAAAACTAATTTTGTATTTATAAAACATTTTTTTGATTTATAAACACTATTTTATTATTTTTTGTATTTATAAAAACTATTTTGTATTTATAAAAAGATGATTTCATATTTATAATAATATTTATATTTATTATAACTAATTTTGTATTTATAAAACATTTTTTTTATTTATAAAAACTATTTTATTATTTTTTGTATTTTAAATATGTTTTCTATTTCAATTTTAATTTTATATTTTCGAATTTCAATTAAAAAAATAAATTTATATTTTTTTTTTTAATTTTGGAAATATTCCGAGGAAGTGTATCCCTCGGGATATTCCGACGACATCTTCCTCGGAATATTCCGAGGACTTTCCGACGAACTTGTGGTCCTCGGAATTTCCTCGGAAATTCATTTCCTCGGAATTCCGTCGGAAATTTCCGAGGGATTTCCGAGGAAAAATGAATTTCCGAGGAGTTATTTCCGAGGACTTTTTTCGTCGGTATGTCGTCGGAATAGCGTTATTCCGACGACATACCGACGATTTTTTCCCTCAGTATGTCGCTGTTTTCTTGTAGTGTTTTTGCTGAAATCGATCAAAATATTTTTTTGGGATTTAATGGTTTCGTGGATCTATCGGAGTTATATGTATATTTAGATGTAGTTATTATTACTTAAAAGATTTATTGAACTATAAAATTATTTTTAAAAATGCAGACGGATATATAAAGAATTAGAAAGAAACTGTTTTCAATTTGGATAAAGGGGTTTAAAAACAATAAATAGGTTAAGAGAAAGGACCCTTATATATTTTCATCAATTCATAACAATGAATGATGTCATTTTATAATTAAGGGGTTTCGAAGACTGGGAAGAAAATATTACTGCTTATCTTGAGAAAACAATTTCTTTTAAACTCCTAAAATCATGTCAATATTTTCTCAAAAAAAACAAATCATGTCAATATAAGCTATAAGAAACCTCATATCATTCCTAAACTATAACAACTAAACGGCTCAAACAATTTATTTTCATGTTAATATTCCCTTTATTCTCGTATATATAATTCCTATATTAAACGATCACATGTTAATACAGATACCGTAAAACTACTAATGAATAGTTTCATGGGTAATGCAAAAATTCAGTTAATGAAAGAAACAGTTTCATGCGATAGTTTAATTTATGGTCCTATTCGATCGATGTTGTTTTTACGGTACAACAGATATATTCTTTTAGAATAAAAAAATGTTTGGGAAAGAAAAGTACAAATTGTAATAGAGTCTACACACTAGCTCAAAAAGGTGACCATCTTTCAGAGAAGTATCAATATATGATTTTGCGTTATGTTTTATCCATTACTGTTTATTTATTTAAATAACATCATCGATTTCATCACGACTAAGACGCTTGGGATTAAAATAACACAGGATTTTTTTTTCTTTGAACATCAATAACACAGGATTTTTATTACATATATATTCGACTTTTTTCTCAAAAAAACATATATATTCGACTTTATCAAAGAAGTCCATCGTCTAAGACCGTCACAAAGATTATGCGTTCCTTTACATACACGAGTCTGCCCAGGGACAAAAGCACATGGCAGTGACTAATAAAACGCGTTGATATGAAGTCTTAAAGCGCGTAATATATTTAGCGTACTTATGTTTAATACTTTATTTACTTACCCACCCCTACAGTTCTTTTATTTGCTAGACCCACCAAATGGGGACTAACTCCTAAATGGGAGCTCATGTTAATGGCGAGCTCATATAATTCTAAAACCCATTAAATGGGACAAACCAGTTGTTGTTAATATTCTAGTATTCATTACAAACTAACATTACAAACCGTTGATGAATAATTTAATGTGATCGTTTATTTTATTATTTGCGTGGTCCCATTTGATATGATTTTGTTTAGGGCACAAAAGTTAATGTCTTATAAATATTAATTTCTCCGAGAATAGAAAAAGACAAATTATCCGCATATATACCATATGTACTCTCTGGTTTATCATATCACTGTCTGATCTTCTTTGTATTGTCGATTTTTGCTATCTTTACAGAATCAGTTTTTTATGCTAACAATATTTTGGTTTTTGTTACCACATGATTTATTGTGTGTGATTTTTAATATATCATGCTACTCTATCTGATAACATGCTAATACGAAAACCACATACAATAAAGCATCACTTTTTAACCGAATTGTGTAATAGTTTTTGCTGAAATAGATCAAAACATTTTTTTTGGGATTTAATGGTTTAATGGATCTATCTGAGTTAGAATAATTGAATAAGCAATTTTCTTCTTTGGTCTCTCTATGACTGTTCTTGTTAGGCTAGCCTCTTGTGGGGATGTATAGTTCTAGTCTTAGACCTTTTAAGTTGACGATTAGGTGGTTGATTAAGTAGTTGATTTTTGGTTGTGGTTAAAATTTGGAGAAGGGGTTTTTAAACAAATAGGTTAAGAGAAAGGACCCCTATGTATATTCATCAATTTATAAGAATGAATGATGTCATTTTGAAAAGGGTTTTGAAAACAGAAGAAAATATCACTCGCTATCTTGAGAAAACATTTTCTTTTGTACTCCTAAAATTATATTAATATAAGCAACCTCATATCATTCCTAAATTCAAACAATTAAACGGCTCAAACCATTTATTTTATGTTAATATTCCTTTTATTCCATATAATTCCTAAATTAAACGATAACATTGTTGATACAAATACATAAAACTATTAATGGTATTTGTATTACATCATGGTCGCATTCGATAAGATGTTGTTTATGGTACAACGGAGATATTATCTTTTCCAATAAAAATTATTTTTTTGGTCAAATCCAATAAAGAATTGTTGGGGGAAGTAAAAGACAAAGTATAACTAGAGTCTACACCATCTTTTATCCCTATATAGTTGACAAAAAAAAAATCCCTATATATAATAATATATATTCTTTGATCTTTCAGAGGAGTATCAATATCTATCTGATTATCATTATTTTATTTGAAAAGAATCAGTCTGAAACAGTTTATGTGTTATTGATGATTGTTACTTTATTTAAATAACATCATCGATTTTTTCACGACTAGTTACATATATATTCGACTTCATCAAAGAAGTCCATCGTCCCGTCCCGTCACAAGGATTATGCTTTCCTTACCTACACGAGTATGCTCACGGACAGGTGACTGTCTGCCCAACTGTAACACATGGCAACGACTATAATAAAATGCTAGCTGATTGATATGGTCTTAAAGCGAATATATTTAGCATACTTATGTTTAATTATATATTTAAAGTACAAATTAATTAATAACGTGGAACTAGTTTGTATTTAAAAAAGCTACGTATTTGTATCTCTTGTGTCTTTCAGAAATCTATTTTAAAATTGTTAATATATATATATATATATATATATATATATATATATATTTGTGGAAAAATGAATTGATTTTTATATAACGATTTGAAATAATAAGATCCGGAAGTCTACCAAACAAAGTCGTTTTCAGTTAATACATCTTCTCTAAATCTTTGTTGTTTAGTAATCCGATACTTGTTATATAAGTCTTCTAAAGACCAAGAAACATACTAAGACCTTATTACTATTTCACGGATCCGAAAATGCAAATTTTTTTGTAATATTTGTTTTCCTAATAAACAAGCTCTGAAAAACAATTAGTTTGTTTTTAAAGAGATTATGGTGAAATCTTCTGGCACAATTCTTGAAATGAGGTTTTAGTATATTTGATATAATAAGATCCGGAAGTCTACCAAACAATCGTTTTCAGTTAATACATCTTCTCTAAATCTTTGTTGTTTAGTAATTCAATATTTTTTATATAAGTCTTGTAAAGACCAAGAAACATACTAAAACCTTATTACTATTTCACGGATCCTAAAATGCAAAATCTTTTTTAATATTTGTTTTCCTAATAAACAAGCTCTGAAAAAAAAATAGTTTGCTTTTAAAGAGATTATGGTGAAATCTTCTGGTACAATTCTTGAAATATGATTGTTGTTTTTTTCTGTTACTATGAATATTATTTTATTGTTTTCTGAATTTTTTGTTTGTAGTGTTGTCTGTTTGTGTATTGGTAGATCTCTGTTGTTGTTGGTTCCCAAAGAACTACTTATTTTTTTAGATAAACAATTTGTTTTGTTAGTCTTACGTATGTTTTGTCTGCTGTATCCTGTCAAAGTAGAACCAAAAAAAATTGCATACTCTGTAGTCAATGGTACAATGGTTTGTGACCGTTGGGAGAATAGAAGAATCAGATTACCAAAATGGGTCTATACAATTGTATGTATACGTTTAATCTGTGTTATGTATACATATTATTGGTCACATATATGAATAGATAGAGAAGACACTGAACACTTTTCAATTCATGTTTTATCCATGTTACCTCTCGAATGCGTTTAATAAACATTTACACTCAACAGTTATGAAAACGAATCCATGTTTAAGAAACCCAAAGTCAATATGAATACATGAAGACACAAGGTTTTACATTATTTATCTCTTAAAACTACTAAAAATATTTGGTTAATATTAGTCTCATGGATATTTGTCGGATTCTTAATTCTGGTATGACGAACAATATTTTAACTATTAGGATACACGAAAATATCTACAACTTTAAGTAATGTGTATAATCTATATAGCAGCAGCTACTTTTTTTTTTGAACTGTGCAGCAGCTACATATTAAAGACCAGTGCTAAAGAAAACAAGAACATACGGTAACTTTTAAAACAACTGTATAACTATGGTTAGGAATAGATACATTTTAGTCACGAATATAGCATTTAATCATTTCAAACATCAATTATACATTTGTTGACAAAAAATATCAATTATATATTTGCTAATAGCAGGGACATAATGTAAAGATGATTTATAATTATATTAAAAGTTTTTAAGATTTTTTTACGAATTTAAGATTTATAATTGGGTTAATCAATCAGTCAATCAATCAGTCAATCAATCAGCATTCCTATTAAAAATGCTATGTCAAATTATTGTCACTTTTTATGCTCTCTTACTTGTCTAGATCAAAATGTTTTATATTTCCGTTTTTTGGTAAACTTAAGCATAAAAAGTACTCACCAAGAAGGAAACTTAAGCATTCACCAAGAAGGAAATTTACCAGAAGGTCTTCTCTCCAATATACTTTCTAATTTGATCATGATTTTTTTTTCAAAAAGTCAAAAGAAAAGTGTCATTTATCGAAGATCGTTCCTAGATGTACTTTTTACACTTTATAGCAGAAAAATAGAATAATTTTTTAAAATTTAAGATCGTTGTTCGTAAAAAATACATCTAAGAATTACGATCTTCGATAAATAAAACAATTTTTTTGAACCATTTACTTTCTAATAGGCCTGGACATTTTAACCTAACCCAAAAATCCGAACCGGAACCGACCTAAAAATATCTGATCTGAAAACCGAATCGAAAATTTATAAGTACCTTTTGGGTCTAAATTTCTTTTACCCGAAAGAACCGGAACCGAAAAGAACCGATCCCAATAGACCCGGACCCGAAAGAACCAGCCCGAATAGACTCGACCCGATAAGAACTGATTTGTACCCGATTTAAAAATATGTATATATCTAAAACTATGATTTTTTGTGTTCTATTTTATATATATTATTTTATGATTTTGTTGAAATATATTTTGTTAACAACATTTGTTATTATTTTGTAATATTTTTAAGTAATATGAAGCTTAAAATATACAATTTAGAGTTTAAAATATTTTTATTTAATTATTAATAGTTTCATTTAAGTTATTTTGTAAAATTTTAGATATATATGACAAATATCGACTAAATTTGATGGATTTGGGTATGGTAGGTCCTTTTCAAATCCTAAATATCTGAACCCGACCTGGACCCGGGCCCGGATCCAATATGATCCCGAAAAATTACGGGTATTTTATGGATATTTTAGTTATAGACCTGACCGAACCGTCCCAGGCCTGAGAAGAACTGACCCGAACCCGATCCGAAAATTTCAAAGTACCTATTGGATCTAAATATTTTGGACCCGAAAGACCCAGACCCAAAAGAAACCAGCCGAACCCGACCCGAACGCCCATTCCTACTTGCTAACAACGTTCCATGGTGGGACGGTTTATGCTGAATTAATTATGATCAACAAGAATGCAATACTATAGATCCAAAGGATCCTGTCGAATACAAAGCCATTGTGCCATACCTCATGGCACCGTCCCTTGATAAAGTGTCGACAAAATTTGTAGGTTTTGGTTTTGGAGCTACTGGTTTTAGTTTCGGCTTCTTAATTAAGGCCAAGTGATATACGCTCTTGAACTCTTTTCTTCTGAGATTTTGCCTTTATAAAAAGAGCTTACTAATAAACAAACGACTTATTCCACACAAAACTGATTGCAAGATATTCCCATGATAGTATGTTACCCTCTTTTTAGTCTTTTGTTAATTTCCTCAAATGGAGAACTGACCCTCAGATTTACTTCATTTAGGAAATATAATTTGTGTTTGTGGAGCACGTACATGCAAAAGTACCAATTCCTTAGTAGTCTTACGTGTTGGCTAAGATTATGGGCTATGGATATAAATTCATCCAGTCCATAGTCGAATACCTATCAAGCATAAGTGTGGCGCCTAGCGGAAAGCGGCAGATAGATATTGATTCATAGAATGGCACATTATGTACGTAAAAGTATGCATGCTTGACTAAGGTAAAAAAATGACATGCATAAGTCGGTACTTAACTTATTACATTTAATGTGTTGTCTTTTGTTCTCGTGTGGAAAGAACATCTCTTATGTTTGCCGAGCTGGTCCCGAAGATGATTATGGAGTCCCCTTTATTTTCCATAGAACTGGAGCTGTTTTTAGTCATGTGTATCTCGTTTACTTTATGTTCCCTAATTAAGTTGTCGAACGTCGGTAGATTAATATTGCATCGTTTGTTGATTGTTGTCTACTAACTCAAACTGGTCGTCTAGCTAATTGTTTTGGGCAAGACCTACTAGAAACTTTATTCACTCTAACTAGTCTTCTAGCTGATTGTTTTGGACAAGACCTACTGGCTACTAGAGTTGCTCCCAAAAACCATTGTTTGGTGTTCTAGATGAATATCGACCAACTATTATGTTATTGTCAAAATTTTGAGTAACATTCAAACTATATAATGTTTTCTCAGTAAGAAGATCATTGTTTAGTCAAAAAAAAACATCCAAACTATATCAAGTGGAACAAAAATATTTTGACAATTAAAAATTTGGAGTATGATATTGTGAGTTCATCGACCGTCAGAGCAGAAAAGTAGTTTATTGGAGCAAAACACATTTTAAAGATTTCAACCAATTTTTAACAATTCTTCTTAACCACTTTTTAGTTTTTACACCTATAAATACACGAGAACAACTACATTACTTTAGTCCACACAAAGAAAATCCTTTTGTTATTAGCTATTATTTTGGAAGAATATTTCGAACCATAATCTCTATTTTTTTTTTGTTTAATTTCATCATGAATGAGTAGTTTTTTTTGTTGAAAATAAAACTTTATAAAGAGGGTTTTTCTTTGAAAATCTGATAGATAAATTTTGACTCATATAATGACAAATTATATACATAAAAATAATCATATTTTCATTACGTTCTTAATGAATATTACTAAACAGACCATCTACCTCTAATCTAGGAAAATTACCGCTTGGACATCATATCGTTATTTGACCTGAACTGAATATGAGGATCGATTAGTATGAACATATCGAACATGAATGCAACCAATTGTAGATTTTGAGTTCTAAGATGAAAAATTTTGTGTACTGCATCTAGCTTTTTTTTAGTATCTAAAAATAATATAAATCATCAACCCCAAAATTTCAATAATATCCAATGTTTTAAATATAAGTTTTACATCATTTCAGACTGTTTTCACCACTTGAAACGATTTTATTTAATTTTAATTTCAATATAATAATCACTGTGTAATTATTCTCTGTGGATCCAATCAAAATGTACTATGTTGATGTTCATTTGTAACTTATTTGGGGTAGAATAAATCTCATACCACTCAATTGCAAGGGCTACTTCATCGGTGGAAGGCTCGATCTTGAATAAAAAATGTTGGTACTAATAGAAGTGAAAAGTTAACTACCAATTCAACCAGCATTGGCTGAGAATGCATGAAGAGCAAGTTATTTTTGTTGCAAAAATAAATGTCATGATCACAAATTCGAGAAATGCTATGTAATGATCCTATAAAATGGCAAACATAAATAATATGCTCAGTATGAAACTTTGAATTAAATCATCATGCTCAGTTCTTTCGTAATTGCCTTCATACACTCAAAAAGTTTAAATTAAATCATCATGCTCTGTCATTTGGTCTTGTATGTCTCAAATAGTCTCTTTTATTACGAATAATGATCTATGTGAACTAAGAGATTGAGTGTCTAGGTCTGGGAATACTATACACTTACGCATATCCTTTATCTCCCCAACCTTCTCTCCACAAATTCTGCACAATCCAGTAATGTCTTCCTTCGAAATCTCCAAATCCAACTATAAGAACATTATGCACTTTCGGGTTACACGGATATGTGGTAAGGTCATGTTGATGAATCCTCTGCAAAATAGACATATCATTAGATTCAACTTGAACCAAAAATCAATAATAAAACAAGCTTGAAATTTAACATACGCTTCTAGTATAATTATAGCATGTAGGTCGTTATTGATTTGTATGAGACCAATAACATTTTGTTAACTAACTATCTCTTCATGTTCATCATCATCAATGTTTATCAAATGAGTAAATCATCCACCATATGGTAATTAATCAACTAAAAACATAAACCATAGTTAATCAAAATTATTTATATGTAATATTATTACATAGCTAGGAAAAATAAAGAATATAGTTTACTTACACGTGGATGAGTGCATTTTTTTCAACACCAATTGTCGATCATAACTACCGTATTAACTTTCTACGCAAACACCAGATGATTTCATGAAACTGAGAGCGCTTTTGAGGTTGATGATGCCTTCATTTGCATCAATTTTGACATGGTTGACTATGTGATGAATAAACAACTCTAGTCGTTGTTGCATGACGACACCGATGTTCAATAACGTTTGAACCGCTCTCTATCACTCTCTCTATCGCTACTGCCAACAAGTTGTTGCATAAATGAACATGTAAAATAGATTAGGCATCAAATCCCAATGCAAAATTGAAAAATATATTAAACTACAAAACTAATTGCAAAGTTGAATGAAATTTAGTCTATTTATTTTTTATACAACAATATTAACCTTTAAATATATAATGATTCACTAAGCGGGTTTGGTTATTAGTTCATTCTTCATTAAACCATTTATCTTTTCCTTTATTTCCTTTCAATTTCCCTTTATTTTGTTGATAGCTAAGTTTGAAAACGAGTTTGATTATAAGCCGAAGCTAATGGAAACTATACATAAAACCTTAAAAAAAGTCTTATGTTAAATTTTCAAATTGTGGCAATGCTTTTGATGGTATAAGATAAATTATTTCATATGTGAAGTACATCTAGTATGCTGAATTTAAAATAAATATCATGCAGAATAAATGTGTTCTTTTATTACAAATGATCTATGTGATCCAAATGTTTGAATTAAGAAACACACAATAAAATACTAATACATATTTTAGAAAAATATTTTACAAATTGTGTGGATTAAATTATCTCTAGTAAATAATTTAATAAATTAACTATTATCATTTTAAAATTAATGTTAACATTTAAACTGAAAGTGTTTTTGATGTTGTTAATGCCTTTGTTTGCATCAAATATCATATTGTCCCGACTGCACAACTCCTGTGGTTGTTGCATGCATTGCATGCTAACATCTATGTTCAATAGTACTTAAACCATTCCCAATATTGCTATTTTCTAACGAGTTGTTGCATAGTGAAAATGTGAAACAAGCACCAAATTTTGATGTATATGATTATAAATATCAAAACTACAAAATTAATCTCAAAGTCAATTTCATATCATCCATTTTATATATAACCAATGATGTATTTGGTCTTAGTTTCGTTGAATACATTGCAACTAATTCAACTATTTCATAGTTCGCTATTGTCACTATTCTTACATATTAGTTGTCAAATGAGAAATAACAAATCGTTAGGGATATTTTAATAGTGCATCTCAACTCTCGTCTTTAATTCATTATTTGTTGAAAAGACATTGAGAACTATGACATTGCGGTTCGACGATGTGCATGTGCCACATTTTTTAATCAAGTTGGTGAATCATATCTTACAAAATTCTTAATTCTTTCAAATTATTTTACTATCGGCTGCAATTGTTGAGTTTGTTTTAACAAAATTCAGTCGAGGGGATTTAACAATCTGAATCAATTGCTTTTTTATGTCATTGAAACACTGCTAAAACTCAAATTTGTAAGACACATAGGCGTTAATAATATAATCAGCAACATAAATTCAGTCTCCTTTATCTACATTCAACACCAGAACAAGTAATATTACTAGTCTCATCTCCTCTTTTATTCAATACCTCTTATGAGACATGAGACTCCTCCTGCCTTTTGACTGGTAAATCATCTCCTATAAGCATGTTGTCATTATCATCCCCTTCATCGACATTTTCTTGTACGACCAAATGCGGAATATTAGAATCTGCCAAAACCTGACTACTAGTATCATGTTTCTCCAATTCCATCTCTTCATTATTATAGTCCCCAAAAGTACTTTACAACTTACAACTTCATTAGATTCAACTAATGTGGAATCTTCCTCTATTACTCCCACTACTATATAGTAGTAGATTGTGAAACCTTGTTATAATATTCTACTTAATTTACGTGAAACTCAGTTATAATATGTTCGGTTTGACAGATGCGAAAGTGGAGCTATGGAAAATTCCATTTCGTTACCAAAAAACATATTCATAATTGTCTCGCCGACGCTGGAGAAAAACTTTGTAAAGCTATTTATTAATGAAATTATTTATTAAATAACCAAAAAACATAATTAAATTTGTAGAAAGAGGAGATAAAGAGATAGGATGAGAAAGAGAAGGTGATTTTGATTAGTTGGTGAATTTATGTTTTTTTTGGGATATTGGATGCAATTTATGTTTATTAGTTCTCTTGTAAACACTGTCTTCAAAACTTAAATACGCCGTGAAAACTTCTTATGATAAAGACGGTTTTGACTTTTGACTTCTTAACTCTGTAGACGAAAACGTTAGAGCTGATGTCGTGAAACGGTGTCGTTCCGAATAAAAAACAGAACCCTACAATCTAATCAATCTCTTGTTTACGAATCATCAGGACTGAAGCTCCTCAGTCTCCCCACTCTCTCTATCATCCAAAAACGAATTATTCGGCTTTGGTCATTTTATAACTTTACATGAAACATAGTTGTACGGCTGCGATTATCGAGACTAGGATGCAAGAATCGACCGTTCTTAATAAACTGATGAATTAATCCATAAGTTTTGATTTTGAATCTAGTAAAACGATTTTGACAATTTTTTAATGAAGCAAGACAATATCTATTTCAAATAATTTGTAAAGAACTATGTTTGCTTGTAAGTATGATCAGCTGATTATTCATGGGTCTTGAGTTAAAATAACTCCATCTATAAAATAACTCCACAGAACATAAGTCAAACTTTTATTTCTCTCTTCTATTTACGACATGTCTACAAGGGGTAGAAGAGATAGACTACGTGATGATGAGGACAAGAGAAAGAAGCCATTTGCGGTATGTTATCAAACTAAAAGCACAAAGATTTGGGTTTTGTAACTTGTATTTGTATTCAAAAGACTAACTATGTCTTCTACATTAAAACATGCTCAAGAGAAAGTCAAATGTATCATGACTAATGAACAAGAATCAGAGATAGAGATGGAGTAAGAATAAAATAACTAGTTTTTAACTAGTTTAATGTGTTGCATACATAATTATAGTGTATATAGACAATCTAATATGGTTATTTTTTTTTAAATAAACATATGTAGCTTCCTAAGTTTGTACAAACCCAAAATAAGCAAAACATAAGCAAAATACAATTAAAGTGTAGTCAGATTTAGACTTAGTTTTTTTCTTTTGGCTCTTTATTCATGTACAAACCCAAAATAAGCAAAACATAAGCAAAATACAGTAAACTCAAAGGATGAGTGCACAAAAAAAATACACAAAGAATGAAATTGAATCAAATATCAGATCCTTATATATATATATATCAAAAACTTCAAGTTACATCTGATTCATCTGATTAATTGCATTATGGTGTCAATTTAAAATACTAATCAACAACTTTTTGTGCTTGTCTTTTTTTTTTCTTATAAAACCATATGTTGGGTTATTGTTTTGGCAAGGGTCATACAAGATCTTTACAACATAAATCTATCACATCCAAGTCAAGTCAAAGATTTTTTTATACATATGGTGAACAATGTTCCTTCCAAAGAAGATGATGGAATCTAAAATGTAAAAAGGCATTTACTTATGCATCAAGTAAAGGAATATGCAGTTCGAGGCAATGTTCCCCAAATACATCTGATAATGATGTTTCCCTTTTCTCTAGTTGCAAATGTTGAGCTAATGTGACTATGCTTCAAGTTTTGTTATTTTTGAAATTATAAAGAATGTTAATTATAAATTAAACTACATTTATGCAGATTCATTATGAAATCGCTGTTGAGTTCGAGTATCTTAAGGAGGTAAAGTATGACGAGCTCAAAGCAATTGTGGCACAACAACCTGCTATTTGGATATCACGAATCATTGGTCTTGAATTCAGTAAAACTGGTAGTGTAAGTTTAATTATTTATAAGTCTATAAACATCAAATATCATACAATAGTACTTTTGTTTTGCATAGAGTAAACCTTTTCAAAATTCATACCAGATTTATAGATCACCAACTGGACACCTTCATGTTAACTTTTACCAAGTTTTCGTTGTAGCTATGGATCTGACGAGTATAGCTAGACAGTGATATGCATAGTATTTTGGAGATTAAGACAAATATCTTAAAATTTTACTATAAATGTTTATGAAAATATAATTAATATACTAACAAACATATATCTAACTTTATATATATATATATATTAATTTTAGCCAAAAATAAAACTGTTATACGAAAAAAATTAACATAGAATTATATAGGCGGGATTGTGAACATCTTTACCATTAATATATGTTAATAATGTAGATGTAAAGTAATAGTGATAAACGATATAACAAAAGTAAAAATACAATATTAACCAAAAATATATGATAAAAGTATATTTTACAAAGTTTCCATAAAAAGCCTCTGGAACTTTCAAAATATGAATAACATGTCTAAGATTTTGTAGTACAGACAAAATAGTACTCATAGAATCCAGAAACAAGCTAGAAAGACTAAGGTTCTAGCCAAAATGTTCTTTAAAATACATATTATGTATGAGTATATTTATATTAGTATTTTATTGCGGATTTTTAAAAAGTAGGGGAAGCTCAGCCGAAAATATCGCTATTGGGGGTGCTTTGAAGCTTTTGGAATATGAATAAAACAAGTTTTAGTCTGTTAAGGTGACAACTCAATACCTACAAATCAACAAACTCATTAAAACAGAACCAAATTTGATAGAGACAATTAGAATACAAGTTCATGATATCATCAAACATAATGAATATATAACTCAATCGTTTTTATTATTCCCCCAAGGAGCACAAATCTTTTCCAGCCCCTTTCCAAGAGAGCATCCGAATCCAGCTCTCTCCTTCTCCGGTGAGACAGACCGGGAACGCTTAGGAGAATTAGAACCGTCAGTCTCCTTCTTCTTGGAATGGATGGTGTCGATGACAGCCGCTATCTCTTCCTTGGCTCTCTCGAAAACATTGGGAGCCTTCACTTCATCTACATGTGTGTTCTCATCGATATCATCACTCCTTCCATGAGTTTCTTTGTGATGATGAGGTTTCTCCTTGGAATGGAACAGAGATTTGATTTCCTCCTTGGCCTTTCTCATCATATTCGGTTTCTTATTTCCATCTTCTGTTTAAACCATGTGAAAAACAGAACAAGAATCAAGAAGAGTCACACAAAACTCATAAACGATATTGATGCAATGTGGATGAGAAAAAATCGAACCTGGATTCTCGGATATGAATTCCATTTGATCAGACACGTCCCTGAAAAAAGAAACAGAATTTAAAACACATGAGAAAACTTCTTGTACACGTTAACTGATGCCAACGTAACCAATTGTATAATCAACATGATTATTGAATCCTCCTCATTCATCAGCATTAGATAGAGAGAAAGAAAACAAACTTGGAACTCTTGCGTTGATGAATAGCCCCAACAACAGCATCGAACTCCTCTTTGGCCCGTTCAAACATGTTTGGCGCTTTGACTTTGCTCTCATCAATCTCACCACCATTAACCTTCATGTCACCTAACACCATAGAAAAATCTGTAATAAGTAAATCGGCTTGTAAGAACTACAAAACAAAAATATTCAATCATGGATCGAGTAAAAAACGAAGAAGGATATTTCATCGTATCGATTTGATGAGAGAGCAAGAATAAATCAACTAATGAGCGAGATTCATCGCGACTGTGAAAGAACATAAACCCTCGAGAAGAATTTACCAGTCATCTTCTTGTTTGGATGACGAGAAAATGGGAGAATTTAGGATTTTTTTAAGGGTTTTCCTGGGAAAATCCGTCGAAGGAATTTGTATGATCTCTCCAACATAGAATTGGTCTCTTCTTATTTGAAACACAACAACCTGTAATAAAAGAGCCAGACTGTATTACCAAAATATTGGGTCCCACACTTAATAATGTTTTAGTGCTAATTAATCCCTCATTTCTTAATTTGCACCGCCACATCATAACCACCTTCTTATGGGCCTCCAATATTATTTGTGCCACGGACACTCGCCGAGTTACAAATGGTGTTGGGATTAGCATTTTTGGGAATGGATCAGCACCTTTAGAAGCAGAACGAAAAGTTTTGTTAATGGTTTATTCAAAATGTAATGCTTATGGTTTGTCTATCAAAAGTTCATATACAGTAGTTTAATTTTGTAGTTTTACGGTTATCATTATAAAACGTTTTATTTTACTTTGTAACATCCGGTTTTATACAATCCTGTTAAAGCAATTATAATAGAATCACACATATTGAATTCTCAGCGGTAGAATCACATTCACATAGAAATATTGAATATATTGTCAAAATACTTGCATGTTATTGTTTGATTATTTGCTCCTTGAAACCAGTTATTGTTATTATTTCAATCGACCACTGTACAATTATTTAAATCTCCTCGTACGACTTAGAATTTAGACCAGGAAAGTCAAAATACGTAGGAAAAATACGAATCACGTGCGTATTACGGTGAACTTTTGACTCATTAGATATTTAGAAGGTCGACAAAAAAAAAAGATATTTAGAAGGATGGAAGACACGTGCCAAACGACCTTTACCGCTCACCCAACGAGCACGCGTAGCTCTCACGCTTGGTCACCCATTTCTCCCTCGCAGCCAATCCCAAATTAATTATTTTTTCTTTTCGTTTTTTAAAATGTGTTTTTCACTCCACGCGTGATGTACGTTCAAATACCAACTAAACCGGAAATAAACCAAATAACCGATATGCATCACTCGTAATTTATACCAGTTAATAAATTCGAAATTCGAATTAGTGAGATCCTATATCTACGAATTGGTAACATAACGTATGGTTCGAAAAACAAAAAAAATGATCATTGAGAGTTTTTAAATGGAGATTCATTAACCGGTTTTACGGTTATATCAAACCGGGATATTTAGAACCGTGTAGCTGAGAAAGAGAAAAGAAAAGACCCAAACTTTGAGAAACGACACCTTTCTTCTTCATTCATCAAAGCTTCCTTTTTATCCATTGCGCGTGAAGAAAGAGAGAGATAAAGCAAAGGAGACAATCTACATTCCTTTTTGTTGTTCCCCCAGATCACGAGAAGAAGGAGTCTAGAGAGAAGGTGACTATCGGGTTCCTCTGTTTTCCCCTGTTTCATCAACCCTAATTCCCCAGAAAATTCGATCTTTCCCTGAGACAATCCTGGGTTTGCGGCTCTGACTCCGTTGGATTAAAGGGTTTTCTTCAAAGACGCATTTTGCTTTCGATAGAGGATAAAAGTTTCCTCTTTTAAGTCGGCTTTGGGGTTGATGGAGGCTCGTGTGGGGAACAAGTTTCGTCTCGGACGCAAAATCGGGAGCGGTTCTTTTGGAGAGATCCATCTCGGTTCGTTCTTTTACTCCCAAGTCATTCCGTTCACATCATGTTCTTGATATTTTCTCAATCCCTTTTCTTGTATTTAGGTACTCATCTTCAAACGAATGAAGAAGTCGCCATCAAGCTTGTGAGTTCTTGCTTTGCTGCTTACATTTGTTTTTGTGTGTAGTTAACATCATGTGAAAGGTTTTTAATTGCAGATAGAGACAACGTTTGTTCTTTACTATAAAGAGAACATTGGCTAGAGCTTAAATACATTTTAATAAGTTACTTGAATTAGATCAATGTTAAAGATGATGTGGTACAATGTATGTTGTTTACTATATAGATGACATTGGCTAGAGCTTTAAAAACATTTACTAGAGTTACTTGAATTAGATCAATATTGAAGATAATGTGGGACAATAGTCTGATTTTCACTTATTTTTCAAAGTTTCTTTCACATCTATGGACAATGTATGTCAATTTAGTATGATTTTCTTACTTTTCCGGGTTTATTTGTTACTTCTTGTAGCCTTTTGATGAAATACTCAGCGTGTTGTTTTTTTTTTTTTTTTTTTTGCAGGAAAATGCCAAGACAAAACATCCACAGCTGCTTTATGAATCCAAGTTATACAGACTTCTACAGGGAGGAAGTAAAAGCTCATCTCTTGATTCTTTATTTTTTATTTTTATAACTATGTCCTTAGTCTCTAATGAACCTTTGATCATGGCAGCTGGTGTTCCAAATCTCAAGTGGTTTGGTGTTGAAGGCGACTACAATGTTCTGGTCATGGATTTACTTGGACCTAGTCTTGAAGACTTGTTCAATTTCTGTAGCAGGAAACTTTCTCTCAAGTCCGTCCTCATGCTTGCTGATCAAATGGTACATCTCTCTTGTCCTTAATGTAACACTTTCTCCTCTAAGGAGACTTGTTTAGTGATCGACTCTTTTACTGTATTCAGATAAACCGTGTTGAGTATTTCCATTCGAAATCTTTCCTCCACCGAGATCTCAAGCCTGACAACTTCCTCATGGGGTTAGGGAGACGCGCCAACCAGGTTCCCTTCTCATCTATATGTTTGTTTCTGTTCTCACTTTACTTTTGAAATTGTTATCTCGGAAAATGATACTCTTATAATATGTTTCTAAAGGTATACATCATCGACTTTGGTCTTGCAAAGAAGTACAGAGATAACACTACTCATCAGCACATTCCTTACCGGTGAGATGATTGTCTTGTAATCAATCTGCGTTTCCTCTACCTACTCATAATTCTAAACTCGGCTGTCATTTGCTATATTGTAGAGAAAACAAGAATCTCACTGGAACTGCAAGATATGCTAGTATGAACACTCACTTGGGAATTGGTAAGCTTTACAAATAAACTTCTGCAGATTCTCTTGCACTGTCCTTTATTAATACCTTTTGTCTATCATATAGAACAAAGCAGAAGGGATGACTTAGAATCTCTTGGTTACATTCTCATGTATTTCCTTAAAGGAAGGTGAGTACTATTTACATGCCTCGTTTGTCTCACTTCCTTCTCCACATTTCCTTATTATAAATCTCTTTTCTCAGTCTTCCATGGCAAGGGCTTAAAGCTGGAACCAAGAAACAAAAATATGAGAGAATCAGCGAAAAGAAAGTCTCTACATCCATTGAGGTAAACTCTCTCAACCACAAAAGTTTGATCCTTCTACTTCTCTTCATTAACACAAACTTGTTTCATCTTCCCTCCAGTCCTTATGCCGTGGCTACCCATCTGAGTTCGCATCCTACTTCCATTACTGCCGCTCCCTCCGGTTTGATGATAAACCAGATTACGGTTACCTCAAAAGAATATTCAGAGATCTCTTCATCCGCGAAGGTTCTTGATAGCTTTTGTTTTCTTTCCTTCAAAAGATGCACACTTTCTTACACGTTCTGTATCGCAGGGTTTCAATTCGATTATGTCTTTGACTGGACCATACTGAAGTACCAACAGTCACAGCTAACAGCTCCTCCAACACGTGGCCCTGCGGCTGGAACCAGTTCGGGTTTGCCTCCAGGATTGACCAGCACTGATAGATACGGAGGTGAATATCTTTAAAATCAGAGGAGCACTTTTGTTCAATAAGATGTTTTAACGCTTTGATTGTTTTTTTTTTGTGTTTAGAGGAAGATGGAGGGAGACCACCGATGGATTCATCAAGAAGGAGAACATCAGGAGCTCTCGAGAACTCATCAGCTGCTGTTAGAGCTCCAATGGTATCAAACATTGCTATTTTTCTTATTTTTCACAAGGAGAGTAAAAAAGCTTATTGACTTTGTTTTTTGTATTGTTGACAGATGCCAAGCTCGTCGCTGTTCGGACAATCAGCAGGATCATCGAGGAGAGTAACGTCTGAGGAGCTGCAGAGAAGCCGTACGGGCAGTGGATTGAGAAACTCTGGGATGGTTTCAACGTCGGAGAGGAAGAGATCTTCTTCCACTAGGAAACAATATGATTCTGCTATCAAAGGCATTGAGACTCTCCATGTCTCTGACGAAAGGTATCACCACCATTGATCTATCGGTTAGAAAGAGAAAAAACATGTCATGTTTGTATTAATCATATAAAGATTCGACTCTATATATTAGAGAAACCAGTATTTTTTGTGTTGTTTTTAATCTTCTCATTTTTACGTGTAACTCTTCTTTGTTTTTTTTTTTGTTTTACTACGAAGTTACATTAAATTCAGTGTTTGGAAATGGAATCAGTGTGTATATGTATGTTGTAATTGTGGATCTTTTAGCAATAGTAAAAATGTTTTCTCTTTACAGAAGATAATAATAAGCCTGCAGGCTATAAATCTTAGTGAGAAGACTTGATGGTTTGAAAAGCATACTGGTTGCAGCCATATTCATCGTTTACCACATTAAATTCTGAAAACTCAAGACCATATCAAGCCATTCCAAAATCGAAACTTAAAAGATTTTGTTTTGTTCTTATTTATCGGATTCCACATTAGTTCTTTTCTTACAAGTTGTTAAGGTGGACATTGATATTGCCTATAGCCTTTAATTCGAAATGAGGGTTTGATCTAAATGATCTACCAAAGAGGAATATGATTCATGGTTCTCTTATTTTGGGATCTTGTGTGTCAAAGCTATGAACATCCTCTCCCATACTCTTGTGGTCATGTAGATGTGATCCACCTTTGTATCCGTAACCTAACTTTCTTACGTGTTGGATTTAACCTACTATATGTGGAATATGTAGCCAGTCTTTTCTTGAGAGCTGCCCGTATCTAACGTCTCTTATCTTGGGAGTTATTATACATCCATGTGAGAAGGGAGTTAGTAATATCTTTCCTTGACCACATGGGGTGTCTAACATCCCTAGAGTATGTTAACATTTTAATATGCTTAGGTATTACAGAAACAAGGAAGATTCTGTCATTGTTAAGCAACTCCTTAACTTTGCAAGACAAAAAAAAAAAAACTTTGCAAGACTCTCCACCTCACGCCTAAGTATGATTATTCTTTGTTTTTCATGATTACCATAGCTTGTTAGAGAATCATATGTTTGTTACTTTTTTGTCAAGAGCGAATGTTAGTCTAAAACAAAAAAAAAAAAGCAAAAAACGATTAATCTGCATGATTTGTTTCTTACATTTTCTTTTTACTTGAACCTGAAACTCATCATCTATACCTAATAAACCTTTCAAAACTTTATAACAAAATAATAAAACTCAAAAATATAGTCCTCCTAGTTAAAATAACGGTTAAGTCATAACCAAACATCAAATAGAAATTGGATTAGCCCAACAATACTTTCATGTATTAAATACATTTGGTACTGAAGATAAAGGCCCGTTCCTCATATAGCCCAACAATACACGTTGTTAACGTCCTTTTTTGCATCCGTCGTATCAAAGCACGAGCCAATCAAATCACTAACACGTGTCTGTGTAGGCGAAGTACGTTTACGCAGCATGTTCATGTCTTAACGAATGAAATCATTACACGTGGCGAATAGAGTCCCTAGGTTCTATCCTTCTTATCGTCCTCTCGTCTCTAAAGCCCTTTTCCAAGTCATTGTGAAAAGGAAACATAACGAAGGAAAAAGCCAGATTCTCCTTCCCTTCTCTGCTACTTATACTCTTCAATAGAACAGCAGCAATGGTGTGAAGAGAGATCTTCTTCGTCTTCTTCTCGCTGAAGAACTTGTAAAATGGAGTGTGTTGGTGCTCGCAATTTCGCTGCAATGGCGGTCACTGCTTTTCCTTCTCGGAGCTCCCGGAGGAGGTTTCCGGCGGTGAAGAGATACAGTTTTAAGAATCTTCGCTGCGGTTTGTGTAGTAGAGTCGTCAGAGCTAGCGTCGGCGGCGGAGGAGGAGGCTCCGGTGGCGAGAGTTGCGTTGCGGTGAGGGAGGATTACGCTGACGAAGAAGATTTCGTGAAAGCTGGTGGTTCGGAGATTATGTTCGTTCAAATGCAGCAGAACAAGGACATGGATGAACAGTCTAAGCTCGTTGATAAGGTTAGTCCATGTTCTGCCTTTGACTTGTTTAGGAAGAAAAGGAATGTCTTATAATCTATGTTAAGTAAGTGAAACAGTGGCTGCCTAAACCTCCAAAAAAAAATTAGAACTAATATACATAAACATAGTCTCTGAATTATAAAAAAAAAAGTTAAAACTTTTATTAAAAAAATTACTATATAGCTCCAAAATCACATAACCGGTTCGGTTCTCTTACATTGCTTGAGGAAGGGAAACAATTGAATTGATGTCTGGATTTGAAGTTTTGTCTTATCGGTTGTGTTATGTTTATAAACAGTTACCTCCTATATCAGTTGGTGATGGTGGTGCTTTGGACCTAGTGGTTATTGGTTGTGGTCCAGCTGGTTTAGCCTTGGCTGCAGAATCAGCTAAGCTTGGATTAAAAGTTGGACTGATTGGTCCGGACCTTCCTTTCACTAACAACTACGGTGTTTGGGAAGATGAGTTCAACGGTAATTTAAAAAAAGAAAAACTCAATGATTCATTATCTAGTGGTCACTGTCTTGTAGTAACTAGTTTGTGTTTGTTGTTCACTTGTTTAAAAGATCTTGGCTTGCAAAAATGTATTGAGCATGTTTGGAGAGATACCATTGTGTATCTGGACGATGACAATCCCATTACCATCGGTCGTGCTTATGGAAGAGTTAATCGACGGTTACTCCACGAGGAGCTCTTGAGGAGGTAATGAATGGTTTTCACTTTGCAAATACTTTTCACTAGCTATTGCTCATCTCCTGATTAGATGCATAATCCGTTATTAATGTTTCATATAGGTGTGCCGAGTCAGGTGTCTCGTATCTTAGCTCAAAAGTTGAGAGCATAACAGAAGCTCCTAATGGCCTTAGGCTCGTTTCCTGTGAAAGAAACACCGTTGTTCCGTGCAGGCTTGCCACTGTTGCGTCTGGAGCAGCTTCAGGGAAGCTCTTGCAGTACGAACTTGGAGGACCTAGAGTCTGTGTCCAAACTGCATATGGCGTGGAGGTTGAGGTATAGTATGAAAAATAATATATTCCACTGTAAATAATAATCATTACTGGAGGGAACTATTATGAATCTCTTGGACTGTTCTGTTTGAAAACTTTTAGGTGGAAAACAGTCCATATGATCCAGAGCAGATGGTTTTCATGGACTACAGAGATTATACGAACCAGAAAGTTCGGAGCTTAGAAGCTGAGTATCCAACGTTTCTGTACGCCATGCCGATGACAAAGACTAGAGTATTCTTTGAGGTTCTCCTCTCTTGTTTCTTTCTCTCCTTCTGTTTTAATCATTATCACTGGAAAATCTGTTGCTCATCAGCTGGAATCCCTTGCAGGAGACATGCTTAGCCTCAAAAGATGTCATGCCATTTGATTTGCTAAAGAAGAAGCTCATGTTAAGATTAGAAACACTCGGAATCAGAATTCTAAAGACTTATGAAGAGGTATATACACACAAAGCAACAAAAAGTAGGGTTTGACTTTGTTGAAGTTTTGTTAATTTTGTTTTGAGCATGAACTACAGGAATGGTCTTATATCCCAGTAGGTGGTTCCTTACCAAACACTGAACAAAAGAATCTCGCCTTTGGCGCTGCAGCTAGCATGGTACATCCCGCTACAGGTTATAAGAACAAAGCCTTTAACATCTTTTAGTAGTCTGCACCATTTTCTGACATAACTTTCTTTCAAAACAGGCTATTCAGTTGTGAGATCTTTGTCTGAAGCTCCAAATTACGCATCAGTCATCGCGGATATACTAAAACACGACACTACTTCCTTCACCAAACACATCAACATTTCAAGACAAGGTAGAGAGCTTTTACACCTTTCATACAATTTATAAAACCTTTTTTTCTTATAAACTTACATTTTTTGTTGGGCAGCTTGGGATACATTATGGCCATCAGAAAGGAAACGACAAAGAGCTTTCTTTCTCTTCGGCCTTGCGCTCATAGTTCAACTCGATATCGGAGGCATTAGGAGCTTCTTCCACACTTTCTTCCGTCTTCCAAAATGGTAAAGCAATCCTCATTGATTCTTGATTCATATATAACAAAACAATGTGAAAAATATCAAGAAAAACTGATGTTTTTGGTTTCCTTTTGATCAGGATGTGGCAAGGGTTTCTAGGATCAACGTTAACATCAGGAGATCTGGTTCTGTTTGCTTTCTACATGTTCATCATTGCACCAAACAATTTAAGAAAAGGTCTTATTAATCATCTGGTCTCTGATCCAACCGGAGCAACCATGATTAAAACCTATCTCAGAGTATGACTCTCTCTCATCCACTCTTGGGTTTGTATATAACAAATTATTGATCTAAGGATAAAGGATGGTATTGTATGTTGGTTGTTAGGAAAACTGGTTACATTTGTGTATAGAATCTACGGGTCATTTTTCTTTTTGTGCTGCATTCTCATTAAGAGTTAGATTCAAAGTAATGTATGCCAATCACTAGTCACCAATGAGTAATACAGTAATTTATTTGTACTGTTATATAATGCTTGAAATGATTAAATTAAATTTTGATCCACCCTTTTAAGGCTCATAAGTATTTTTTTTCTTAAAAAATTTCTAGGTAGTATAAATCTAAGTTTTGTACATAATTAATATATTTTTAAGATTTTACATAATATAAGCAGCGACCAAAATAATCATGGATTTGAGAGATCTTTGTTCTGAATATCCTCTTGGAATGCAGAGAGGATATAAATCTTGTATAATAAAAGGTCTTGAGATTCGGAAAATAAAACCCATAAACTACATCACATAAGAGTTTAGTCAAACAATAACTGACATGTCTTTGAACCTCTGTTTAGATTCTTCAACTTTCTGAGCACGTTGTGATGTTTGTCTCCACATCTTGTTGAGAATGTTGCCGTCTTTAAACATGTAGCGTTTGCTAGTATGTACGCAGCCATATGCCTCTCTTGCTCTGTGCCTTCATATTGTCTCCATTCCATGATCTCGAGATGCGTCGATAAACATTCCGGAACAGCTGTTGGTTCCTTCCAGAGGACCATCGGATCATTGTAATGGGCACCATGTTGCTGAGACAAAAAAAAAAGAGAGAAACATTACAAATGCTGTTACCTCAACATGTTCATATAAACATACTAGTAAAAAAAACTATATTACATACCGACTTAAGCTTTAGATATTTGAGTGTTGGAGCGTCGTTGAGTAAACAAACAAGTAGATTGGCCCATTCATCAGAACATGTACATAGCTCTAGATGTTCAAGATAGGGGAAGGTAGTGCCACTAGGATATGGTGTCTGCAATTGAAATATGCATAGTTTACTATATTGAAATAATAAAACATACAAGGAGAATCTTGAGTTCTTGACATTTATTTGAGTAACAAAGTTTTTTACCTCTGAAGATAGAGAACATAGAGGGAGATGACGGATTGAGGTAAGAGACCCTATGAAGTTCTCAGACTGGCCACAAATAACCTGGATATTCGCCTCTATCACCTCCGGCATATGCTCAAACACTAGACAGCTACTGAATGTATCTTTAAAGTTCATTTTCTCCAAAGAAGGAGCATTTATCACAAACGCATGATTCTCCTCAACGTAGGTACGTTCCCCTATAGAGTTATCAATAGATAAGCTCCTCAAAGAAGGCGCGTTGATGTTGAGTATCATCACATTGTCATCTCTGGTTTTGTTTATAACCAAATCTTCAAGAACCGGGCACCTTTGTATAGCTTGGAAAAAGATTCATCGCCCGAGAAATTAACCGATAAAAGGTGCAGACTCTTTAGTGATGGCAAACAAAACCAAACCGGAACATCCTCGAACATCACACTGTCTATAACCAAATATTCAAGAACAGGGCAAATCTGTAAGAAACTTGCAATGGATTCTTCACCCGAGAACTTGACCGATAAAAGGTGCAGACTTTTGAGCGATGGCAAGCGAAACCAAGGCAGAACCACCTTGTACAAATTAGATATGCTAATTTGTCAAAAAGAAAAAAAAAACAAATTAGAAATGCTACTAGTTAAGATCTGTATATAAAATTTAATGCATGATTTTACTGGTTGTACAAAGTCTTATTTCATAATATGAACACACAAAACTATTTTTTTTTCACATACGTATCCCACAATGTTGAACATCGTTTTGATCCAGCTTATTTGGTAGAGAAATTCTACGGTTGACATTTATATTTAAATATACGATGAATTTCGTTGTTATTTTGTGCAAATGCTCGTTAATCTTTACACTTTCTCTTTTTTTTTTATTCCTTATAAATTTTCTTATCGGAGACTGAGAATATCGGATAGTGAATATTGCAAGTGGTTTATGTGCCGTCTTAAATCATTTAATTAACAAGTCCTAAGAACAAGTATATGTTCGATGCATCACAGACAGAATCTTAGAACAAGCAATATATATTAGATAATTAAAATTTCTTAGTCCAATGAAAATTCTACTCACCCTTTATAAAAGAGTTGCTAGTCATAGTGTCATTTTAAAATTCACTATATGCACATTTATTCAAATGTAGTATATGCTTGGTAATGTCAACCCCTATAATTTACGGAACATTCTTTTAACGATTCCTTAATCATCTTGCATTTTTGACAATTAAATTAATCAATTACGTCGTCCCCGAATGTTATAATATATCAATATATAGGGGATAATTGTTAAAACAAAGACTTATGAATGTATATTTAATTTTGTCTGAAATTAATACTCATCTCAAATTGCAGATTTATTAGGTCTAATCTGTTAAAACCAAAACAAAAACGTACAATCGTAAATTTAACCTAAATATAAGCCCCATAATAACAAAAACCGTAAATAAATTTTCGAAAAAGACTTTTCTAATAAAGTAGGCGCTTTAATTTATTAGCTTTCACGAGTCAATAAATACATCACCAAACCAAACTAAACTTTTCTTCAATCCATAAAAGTCAAAATCGAGAAGAAAGTTTCATGGTGGTGATGTCGAACAAGTTCTTCGAATCGATCGGCGGAGCTCCGGCTTACTCCATGGTAGCCGTCGCGGTCAAAGGATCCGTCGGCGACGCAGTAGGAGGAGCTGCTAGCCGCCGCGCTCTTCGCTGGACCGTCGAGAATCTCCTCCCCAACGTCGATCGGTTAGTTCTAGTTCACGTCATGCCTAACGTCACCACTATTCCATCTCCTTGTAAGTCGATCTCTCAGTATCGTCCATTTCGTGATTTCACGAGATCTCACCGTTGATTTTGTGTTTGTTTTGAAGCTGGATCGAAGATTCGGGTGGAGGAATTGGAGGAGAGTGTTGTGGCCATGTATAAGCGAGATCTGAGGAAGGAGTACGAGCAGGTCTTCGTGCCGTTCAAGAGACTCTGCGGTTCGAGTAAAGTGAGTTTCTCTCTCAATTGGTTATTCGGATTTTTGTGAAACTGTTGAGAGTGAGTCTCATGGAAGTTTTTACTGGTTCAGGTTGAGACGTTGTTGATGGAACATGATGATCCCGCTAAGGCGCTTTTGAAGTACGTATCAGATAGTGAGGTTGAGTGTTTAGTGCTTGGCTCTTGCTCCTCTAGTTTCCTCACAAGGTATTGTTTCCATTTTGAGAGATTTGCTGAATGTTGTATCTGTGGAATCTTGAGCGCCACTCTTGAGTTAGCTTTTGGGTGTGAGTTAGATTCATTACTAAATGGGTATCAAAGTCCAAAGGATTCAATTTTCTCGATTGTGGCTTACTTATGGATGTCTAGTCCCACAAACTAATGCTGAGTGTGAGAGGGTGTATTAAAAGCCTCACATTGAGTGTTTAATGTGAATGAGAGTGATATATAAGTTTGTGGTAATTTTCTGTTCTTGAGATAACGCTCGGGTGTGAGTTAGGTCTATTACTAATTGAACTATGTGTAGCATGATCAAATTGCTTAGACGTTTGAATTTGTTTTGCCAGGAAAAAAGGACAAGAAATGCCATTAAGAGTACTAGGAGAAGCTCCAGAGACATGTGAGACATATGTTATCTGCAAAGATAGAATATTAACCAAATCAACCAATCAGTTATCTCCAGGTATATATATTGCATCAGTCCCTAGAATTTCACGTTCAGTGATCTAAAATGTGAATTCAAGATAATGAATCTATTACACTTTCGCCAGATTCATCATCTAGTTTCCGTATACCACAAGGAGCAGAAGCTTATACAGAAACTTTCAGCCGCACACGCTCAGATAAGACCGGCTTGTCTGCTTCATCCATGTCATCCTCAGGCAGGAAGCATGCTCGAAGGCCTGCCTCTTTGCCGCATAGTAATCCAGTCTCTCGAGTGTTTTCTGATGCACAATCTTCCACTGACATCTGTTTGGTCGATGACGAACACACCCGTTCTGTTATTAGACATAGTCTTGTCTCCGGTAATAAAATGCAGTTGAATCCTGGAGCTAACATAAAAACACCAAAGGTAAAAGCACTTCACGTTTACGTTTTTTACCCACTCTGTTGCGTGGATTCTGTGATTGTAATCTCAAGACCTGTTTTTTTTTTTTTTGCAGTCTGATGTTAAGTCTGAAGTAGCGCAGCTAAGGAAAGAAGTAGAAACCACTCTTTCCATGTACAAGCAAGCTTGTGAAGAGCTAGTTCATAAACAAACACAGGTACAAGCTTGTCTTCAGTCATTTAATTGATTCATAAACTAAACCAACCCACATTGTGATCTCAGGTCAAGTCTCTTTCCTCTGAGTGTATTAAAGAAACGAGAAGGGTCATAACTGCTCTGGAAAAGGAAGAAATGCTGAGAAAAGCAGCAGCAGAAGAGAAAGAAAAGCATCTAAAAGCCGTAAAAGAAGTCCAAGAAGCAAAATCAATGCTAGCCAAAGAGTTCTGCGAGAGGCAACTAGCCGAGCTAAGCGCTCTCAAGCAATCCATAGAGAAACAGAAAGTCATCGACCAGCTCTTCCTGAAAGACGGGCGATACAGAAGGTACACAAAAGAAGAAATAGCTGCAGCTACAGATAACTTCTCTTCCCGTAAAATAATCGGTGAAGGAGGATACGGAAAAGTATACAAATGCAGTCTCGATCACACCCCGGTGGCTCTCAAAGTTCTCAAACCAGATTCAATCGAGAAGAAAGAAGAATTTTTAAGAGAGGTAAGTTACAAACTAAACAGCCTTTTAATTCTCTTAAGATCTCTGAAATAACCTGTCCAATTATACTTTACAGATCTCTGTCTTAAGCCAGCTTCGACATCCTCATGTTGTCCTTCTCCTCGGTGCCTGTCCTGATAATGGCTGCCTTGTCTATGAGTACATGGAGAACGGTAGCTTAGATGCTCACATCTCTCCCAAAAAAGGGAAACCATCTCTCTCATGGTTCATAAGACTCAGAATCATCTACGAAACTGCATGCGGCTTAGCTTTCCTCCACAACTCAAAACCCGAGCCAATCGTCCACCGTGACCTCAAGCCAGGAAACATCCTCTTAGACAGAAACTTCGTTAGCAAAATAGGCGACGTTGGACTCGCCAAACTCATGTCAGAAGAGTCACCAGACAGCGTCACGGTTTACAGAAACTCGATCATCGCCGGTACGCTCTACTACATGGACCCTGAGTACCAGAGAACCGGGACCATCAGACCGAAGTCGGATCTTTACGCATTTGGAATCATAATCCTCCAGCTTTTGACCGCCAGGCATCCCAACGGTCTTCTTTTCTGCGTTGAGGACGCGGTGAAGAGAGGCTGTTTCGGAGATATGTTGGATGGATCGGTCAGAGACTGGCCCATGGCCGAAGCGGAAGAGCTGGCTCGTATCGCGATCAAGTGTTCGCAGCTCAAGTGTAGAGACAGACCGGATCTTGATACACAAGTCTTGCCTGCTCTCAAACGGATACTTGAATCTGCAAATGAGAGACTCAAGATAGAACAAGATAACGTACGACCACCAAGTCACTATTATTGTCCAATTCTTAAGGTAAAACCGAAGACAACGACCATATGATTATCTCACAAGAAACACAATACTTAAATGGTTCAGGTTTAAAATTTGCAGGAGATAATGGAAGATCCATATATAGCAGCTGATGGATTCACGTACGAAGGAAGAGCGATAAGAGCTTGGATTCAACATAATCAAAATGTATCTCCTGTGACTAAACATCGGCTCAAACATTGCGATCTCACACCAAACCATACACTCAAATCAGCTATACAAGAGTGGCGATCTCGTTCGCGCTTAGACCTCTCTACTACTCTTGGCTCCTTTTGATCACAAACATATATATCTATAATAGTTTAATTTGTATATATACTAAATACCCTGAAACTTGTTTGAATCGTGTGGTTCATCATCATCATGTCTGTCTGTAACTTCAACCAGTTTATGTTCTCTTGTGTTGTGGTAAAAAAAAAAAGAGTAAACTATATTTACAAGTTAGGAATTGTGGTTTCGTCTTAGTGTTCAACTCACACATGAATACTTTTCATATTCTTCTTATCTTTTACTTTTGGTTTGATTGTAATGTTCAGATACATTTAATGGATATAAATAAAAAGGTAGGATGGTTAATGGAATTGATCCTAACACAATTCGGAGGTGAGACTTGAGCAGTATCGAATATCAAACTTGAGTAAACTCAAGAGCGTTTGTGTCTGGATCACGAGTGAATATCGCTGGCCTCCCTGACTTACTCATCGTATACGCAATCCCTGCACACAAACAAACCATCTTCATTTTGGAGCAAACAAATAAAAAAAAACATCCTTAATTGAAAGATAAGAAAGAAGTATACACATACCAGCTTTATCCAGAATCTCTTTCAGAACTGAAACATCTCGGATTGCGATACAAGCATGTCTATCTCGACCACCGTGCTCGGGTCTACCAGTTAATGGATCAGGATTTGGAAGCTCCATTAGATGAATCATCTCTGAACCTACCCATAACCATGCTCCTCTATATGGAAGCTTATCGTGTGGCCTTGCCTCATTGATCTCAAGGCCTAGAGTGTTCTGGTAAAACTCAAGTGACCGTTCTAGGTTTTCACACAGCAGACCAACATGGTGAACCCCTACAACTCCATAATCTAAGTACCAAACACAACCAAAAAATTACAAAACGGCACGGTTTAATCCAAGATTAAGGTTGTAAGATTTTAGTTACCGGTTTTGTTGTTAAGCTCTTTCTCTTCTGTAACCACACTAGTCCCTTGTGCTTGATTAGCTTTAACTCCACGTAACCTAATGTTAAGCTTCTCTTTTCTCAGACTCTTGTTGTGAAAGTCAAGTCGTTCTTTTGTGGAGAGATTCGTGCAGGTCACCTTCCAGTTACCAAAACGATTCATCATCAGTCACAATCCTAATTTCTCATCTCAATTTCAATTAATTAAAAACTGAGCACAAAATTAGCGTCTTAAGAACTATGAGTGACTGAAGAAGCTTGAGTGTTACCTTTGGTCGTAGGTCTAGTGAAATTGAAGGTCTGAAAATAGACGCCATTCAAGAGAAACTTCAATGTCTGTTTTTTTAAGACTCAACACACAAGAGATTCGTGCCTCTGCAAAATGTAAACTCATATTTCTTATTTTATTTTTATTTTACGTGTCAAGAATATTGACGAGTTCAAAAGAACCTAAGCCGCAGATTAAAGGTAAGGTCAGTGAGAAGATTGTGACATCTGTGTTGATCCTCATTGATGGATGATTTATTTTGGTACTATTTACACAAATATCTGTCCATCATCACATGTGAAAACCAATTTTGTATTGTCTACTGGAATTAATTGTTTCAACAACAGCATCTAAGTCAGTTCTGAATCTTCTGATGGTGGGTAAATCTCTTTTATAAAACCCAAAACAGGTAGTAACAATATTATTAATTTTCTGCTTAATTTTCTAACTTTCCTATCATCATTTAATATTTCCGACTAATATGTATATGAGATAATGTAGATTCCAAAGAAAAATCCCATACTGTTAAAAAAATTTCCTCCAAAGTTATTAATTTAAAATAAATTAAAATCATTTAACTAATCATAAAAATTTGTGACACAGAATTAATCAATTTTTAAATATAAATTTAATCTAGAAATATGAAAACATAATAATAGATAATATTCTGGTAAAAAAAAAAATTTCCTCCAAAATTATTATTTCAAATAAATTAAAATCATTTAGCTAATCATAGATGATATTGGTTAAATCTAATCTAGAATATGTTTTGAAACGTCATACATTCTTTAAAACATCATATATTTATGTGACAAATAATTGAACATAATTTTATTAAAGTTGAATTAATCTAAGAATATCAAAACATAATACATCATAAATTCTAAAGCATAGGAAATATTATTTTTAGCTTATTTTTTCTTTTTAGTATATTTCCATGGATTTCACTTACGTCAGTTCTAGTCCTTTTCACAAGGTAAAAAAAAATAGAATAAAAAAATAGAATAAAAAAATTACTTCTAGTCCTTTGGTTTTATCAATTCAGATGACCAGAAAAGGAAACTAACCGAATTCGGTACTTGTAAAAGTTGACAAAAAAATTGTATACAGTACTTGAGAGACTCGGGATGTTCAGCTTTATGAAAAATTTAAAAAGTCCACTAGGCCCAATCAAAGCGGCGTGATGAATACGTCTGCGCAATATGAAAATACGACAGTTTAAATATGAAAGCAAGGAGGCTAATTATTCATCTGGTCCGATCACCAATGTCCTTGACCATAATTAATAAAATCATTAAGCTTTCAAATTGAAGAAAGAAACATTATCTTAGAGTAATGAACATGCAAATTTCAATTACAAAACTACAACGGTCTAAAATTAAATTAATTTCGTCCTTATCAAAAACCAGATCTTTAATTGTATTCTTCCTGATTAAATATCAGATCTTTACAGAAACCGCAGATCGCTCAGAAAGTTTCAGTAGATGCCATCAACACCATGTGCATGCATCAACCTTCGCCGTATCAATAGCTTACACACAAGTTTTATTTTTATATGATATAAAATATCTAAATTTACCATCTAATACTTGTATATTGAAATTACGTATCTATCTCTATTTTAAGAATCTAACATTTGTGTTAATATAATCTCCAAAACATTAATTTCATCATATTATAGACCAATCCTCCTTATCCCAAGACAAGATTCCCTGTTTCTTTTTCATGTTTAAATATAGCAGCTTCATGCAGAAAAAAAATGCTATACTTGAGGTTCAAAATATCTTAAATCCTTTCTTATAAACTATATACACATACCTAGGGTAAGAAAATAATATGTAATAGTACGTGATTTGATCATTAATTGCGTACATACATATATAATTTTTTATGCAATTATATGATCTAGAGGAATACATTTTCTAAGGCAACTCTACAAATTTGCATTTCATTAAAACCAAAATAATTGTACTTTGATTTAGTATGACCATATTCCACAGTTTAAGAAGTTTGATTTTTGTATTAATGTTAAAGAGTTTTATTAAGTTACCAAGAAAAATATCGCAAACACGTCTTGGTTTCTATTTTGCTTAATAATATTCATTGTTTGAACACGAATCACATGCATTATTATACTATTAAGTATTAACCTTTATGAATAACACAAACAACATTAATTAATATCCTCTAAAATGAACTTCACTCCTCCATAAATACCTTATACCACTCCACAACCTTCTTTCCTTCTCCATCTTTGATCTCTTCTCTCGTCTCCCAGGGAAATAAATCAAAATGATCACCGGCAAAGACATGTATGACGTACTAGCGGCAATGGTGCCGCTATACGTAGCTATGATGCTTGCCTACGGTTCGGTACGGTGGTGGGGAATATTCACACCGGACCAATGTTCCGGTATAAACCGTTTCGTTGCGGTTTTTGCGGTTCCTCTTCTGTCTTTCCATTTTATTTCCTCCAATGATCCTTATGCCATGGATTACCAATTCCTCGCCGCCGATTCACTTCAGAAAGTCGTCATCCTCTCCGCACTCTTTCTTTGGCAGGCCCGTCTCTTATAATAACCTCTATATGCATATATCATAGCATGATAGTAAATTTACAAGCACCTAGTCTAGTTTCATTTTTATGTGTGAAGTGTTGGTAGTCTAGTAATAATTAATCTAACCGCATCTGGTTGGTCATTTAATTAGCTTTGAGAATGAGCATCTAGTCCTCTTTTTATATTCTTATTTTAAGTTTATAGACTCACCACCAGCATTTGATAATACAATGAAACTATAGTCTTAATTATCAAACCTTAATAGATATGAAGCTTGTTAATACACACTCACACACAGTTGTTTGATATGTTTTTGTTTTGGTAAGTAGAAGTTCCGGACTTGTAAACTAACATATGTTGATTTGTATTTTTGCTATTGTTTTTCAGGCGTTTAGTCGGAGAGGAAGTCTAGAATGGATGATAACGCTATTTTCCCTATCGACACTACCCAACACGTTGGTTATGGGAATCCCATTGCTCCGGGCGATGTACGGAGACTTTTCAGGAAACTTGATGGTGCAAATCGTGGTGCTTCAAAGTATCATATGGTATACACTAATGCTATTCTTGTTCGAGTTCCGTGGTGCTAAGCTTCTCATCTCCGAGCAATTCCCTGAAACCGCCGGTTCCATCACTTCTTTCCGAGTTGATTCTGATGTTCTCTCTCTCAATGGCCGTGAACCCCTCGAGGTATACGGATAATTTACACAAATGGCTCTTTGTATGTATGTCCAAATTAACCACGCGGTTAACTCAAGTAAACGAGAAACTTATTAATTACACTTGATAAATATAGTACTTAATTAATCAAATGTCGTTGTTGGGTTTCTATATATATCAACTTATTAGAAATATTTTGACTTTCATTTAGCTTGATTAATGGACAAAGTAGAAATTTCGAGTAAAGTAAACGGCATTGAACTTCCGGTTCGGTTATTAATTTGGTTCTGTCCGGTTTATTTCCTAGTGACTCAAAACATCGTTTTATTAATCAGACCGATGCGGAGATAGGTGACGACGGAAAGCTCCACGTGGTGGTCCGAAGATCAAGCGCTGCCTCATCGATGATCTCATCGTTCAACAAATCCCACGGCGGAGGACTTAACTCCTCCATGATAACACCACGTGCCTCAAATCTCACTGGCGTCGAAATATACTCTGTCCAGTCGTCTAGAGAGCCAACGCCGAGAGCTTCGAGCTTTAACCAGACAGACTTTTACGCTATGTTTAACGCTAGCAAAGCTCCGAGCCCTCGTCACGGCTACACCAATAGCTATGGAGGCCCCGGATCAGGCCCCGGAGGAGATGTTTACTCTCTTCAGTCGTCTAAAGGAGTGACGCCGAGAACGTCAAATTTTGACGAGGAAGCTTTGAAGAACGCGAAGAAAGGAGGTAGAGGAGCGAAAAGTATGAGTGGTGAATTGTACAACAATAACACTGGTACGTTTTTAAGTTTTATATAAATTTAATATCATTCTATAAACTGTTAGAAACTCGTCTTAAACTTAATATTTATCGGTTGACAAAAAAAACTTAATATTTATCGTATTTAAAATTTTAATATTGATTTTTTAAAAAACTTTATTGAAAATATAATATTTATGTTTTTTTGTAAGCATGGAAATGTAAATTTTAAAATATCATGCCTTGGACATATTTTCTTCAGTTCCGTCGTACCCACCACCGAACCCGATGTTCAAGGGGTCAACGAGCGGAGCAAGTGGAGTCAAGAAAAAGGAAAGTGTAGGTGGTGGTGGAGGCAGCGGCGGAGGAGGAGAACAGAACAAGGAGATGAACATGTTTGTGTGGAGTTCGAGTGCTTCTCCGGTGTCGGAAGCCCACGCGAGGAACGCTATTACCAGAGGCGCCTCCACCGATTCATCAACCGACCCTAAGGCTTATCTTCCACCTCACGAAAACCTCGCTTCCAAAGGTTAGTTGATCTTCACACTCATTATCATTAATTAATATATTTATTAATTAAGTTTCTGATAAGAGTTTATACGCTTTTAGTCGTTTTTGGAATTGAATTTGAGTATATTTGATTTATTCGGACATAGATGAATGAAACTCATCGTCCTTTTCTGTTTCCAAACCCATTTTATCCATTTTCAAGTCAACAGTATGAATTGATATTATGATCGGATTACTTTATTGAATAGGGCATCAATGCATTCAATACTAAAAATGAATTATATAAAATATACTATAATGTAATAGTATTTCGTCGAATAAAGGACATAATCAAATAATAATATTAATTCTTGAGAATAATAATATTAATTCTTGAAACCTTGATGATGATGACAGCGATGCACAATCTGATAGAGAACATGACGCCCGGAAGAAAAGCGCATGTGGAGATGGACCAAGAGGGCAATAACGAAGGGAAGTCAGGGGTAAATTCGTCACCTTACAACGGAAAGAAGGGCAGTGACGTGGAAGACGGTGGTCCCGGCGGTCCAAGGAAACAGCAGATGCCGCCGGCCAGCGTGATGACGAGACTAATATTGATAATGGTTTGGAGAAAACTTATTCGAAACCCTAACACTTACTCTAGTCTCTTTGGCCTTGCCTGGTCCCTTATCTCCTTCAAGTAAGTACTTACCATATATACAATTCCAACCCTTAATATATCTACATTTTCTTAGCCATTTTGCATAGATTTTTAATGGCGGTTTGCTTGAAGTTGATTATATATATAATGATTTCATGGGACAGGTGGAATATAAAGATGCCAACAATAATGAGTGGATCGATTTCGATATTATCTGATGCAGGTCTTGGCATGGCTATGTTTAGTCTTGGTATTGTTCGCTCCTCATCGTATATTATGTCATTTATTTTTGTGTTGCTCAGTTCTACTAATGATCATGGTTAACATTACATATAAGTGATAAGTCATTTATTTTTGTGTTGCTCAGGGTTTACTAATTTATTGATTGTTAATAACATATAGGTCTCTTTATGGCATTGCAACCGAAGATAATTGCATGCGGAAAATCAGTGGCAGTCTTCGCGATGGCCGTGAGGTTCTTGACCGGACCAGCTGTAATCGCAGCCACCTCAATTGCAATTGGTCTTCGAGGCAGTCTCCTCCATGTCGCCATCGTTCAGGTTCAATATTAATCTTAAAATTTATGACCCTTTTTCTGTAATTATCTCATGTATACACAATTATTAAGAAGATAATTTATATTTTGAAGGCTGCTCTTCCTCAAGGAATCGTTCCTTTTGTTTTCGCCAAGGAATATAACGTCCATCCTGATATTCTCAGCACTGCGTAAGTTTATATTTATTTGATTTGTCATACTAAGCTGATCGACATCTACGTATATACATTTGTTGATTAATAATACATTTCTATAAAAAATTATATTCCATAAATCTAACTGTTTACGGCTTTCCTTGGTCTGAAATGTTTCATTTTTCAAAATTCTCAAACTATTTTAATGTATATATCTTTATCGAAGCAAACTCATCATTTTTTTTTAATTCTAACTTAAATGTATAATGTTTTGCAGGGTTATATTCGGAATGCTGGTTGCTTTGCCTGTAACAGTACTCTACTACGTTCTTTTGGGCATTTAAGTTATAATCAAAACGCAATGGCAAATCAAAGGCGATCGATACGACCAAAGGTGAATTTTTAAAACATAAAGATTTACTAAGAAAAACCAAGACTAATTCATCCAGGTCAGGCTTAGGTGGATGGACCATGCAATGTCGCATTAAATTAATTTATAGCATTTGGTAGTAGAGATTTTAGTTAGTTCGGTGTAATTTATACGCACATGCATGTACGTGACTCTTTGTAACATTTATTAAAATTTTGGAATGTGCGTACAATAGTTTTTAAAATTTGTTTTTGTTTCTTCTGTTTATCGGTGATCGTGAATTATGTTATTAAATCGTAATAATAATTCAATCATATAACTAGATCGTGCAGAGCGTGTTTAGATTAGGTCATGTGCTTTTGTACATCTCTAGACCATCTAAAATGCATCAATCCTTCCAAATTCAGCCTTTTTTGCAGTTCTTTTATCTTATTTTCGTCTGTATGCGAGCGAATCGGAATATTCAATTGAAGGTTAGTCGAATTTTAATATATTGATGAGTAAAGAACAAGGAAACTTAATATATACTCCATCCGTTTCATAATACTTGATGTTTTGCCATCTTGCACAAAGATTAAGAAAATTACATTTTTCTAAAAAATATATTATAAAGATATAATTTTAAAATCAGTTAGCCAATTATAAAAAAGACTGTTAAATCTAATTGGTTGAACAATTTCCAATAAAGTAAAAGCTAACCTTAAAACCTCAAAACTTCATGTAAATTGAAACAAAATACTTCATCTAAAACATCATCTATATTGAAACGGAGGGAGTATGATTTATTTTTTCTTCTATATAAATATCCAAAAGAACATATGAATAATATATGAGGTGACAGACTGACAATTAGCAGATACATTGTATGTACGTATGAGGTGATCATAAATAAAACTTATGCACCAACATAAACGTATTTTCACCTCTAAGATAATGTTACACCGACGGTTCATTGAATGAAAGATAGAACTCGAGTGGATAAAGATGAATGTGTTCAGAAGTGAAAGAGAGTCCGGTTCTTATATAATATGGACTTTCAGAATATACAACTGCACTTCTCACTCTTTTTGTCTGGATCGATGAAAGCATTATGGGTAATAAATTATGTACTGAAACACATGCCAATATTACCTATTTCACGATTCCAGACAGATTGTGTAGACTTGCTCAATGATGTGAGAATCATTATTAAGAATGGTTAAATTTTTGTACTATGTAATTCTCAAGCTATAGCAAGTTTCAACCGGTTAACATTTAACCACGAATCCACGATACGTATTTTTATTTTCTAAGCTATTCCGCTCTATATCTGTTTGCTAATTCTGCTTGATAATGTATAATATAGTATTTTGATCAAAAAATGTATAATATAGTAATAAATACGTTAGAAAGAAGAAGACTATTGCTTTGCGTCGTCTGGAGTAGGCTGGGACTTATTATCCGAGATCCGGATTCGATCCGAGATCCGCTCCGGATCCGCTCCGAAAATAGAATATCCAGGGTGTCCGGATCCGAATCCGGATAGTAAAATTTTGGATCCGTCCAAACCGAATCCGAATCTGGATATCTTAATTTTTAGGTCCGGATCCGGATCCGTATTTTTAAACACATTAAATTTTTAAACTTCATTAGTATTTTATATTTGATATATTAATATTTATACATGAATTAATCTTATAATATTATATTTAGTTTTTACAATATTATAAACATATATAAATATATTTATAAATATTTGATCTATGTATTATATTAAAAAGTTAGTATTTTTTTTCAAAAAAATATTATTTTTAATTATTTTTACGGATCCGGATCCGAATATCCGCGGTTAATAGAATATCGGAATGGATATCCGAAAGCTATGAATCCAGATCTGGATATTAAATTCACGGATCCGACGGGATCCGAATACTCCGAATTTTCCGGATATCCGGATCCGTCCCAGGCCTCGTCTGGAGGCGTTGACTGTATGTATAACGTGAAAACGATCACGTGGGATATCAGAACGAAGCGATAAACGTTGGAACTCGCTCTCTGGTCGGGACGCAAACTGAGCGAACAACATGCCCACATGAAATTCAATAACCATTTTTCTTTTGCTATATAGCTGTCCTGAATTCTGACTTATCAGACGAGAGATATTTTTAAATTTTAAGCGTAAATTATTGATGGATAACAGAATAACATATTTATACTAGGAGCACAATATTTATAACGTTTTGAAGTTTACAGAAGCTTTTGTGCATAAAATAGGAGACAACATCTGGTCAATGACAGGCAATTGTCTCTTTAGAAATACTATAATGTCTCAGTTTAGTTTAGTTTTTTTTTTGAGAAAGGGCCTTCCTTAATGTTCATACTGTTTCAAATTTGATATGATCAGACATGAGCATGTTATAGTCACCAAATCTTGTTTTAAAACATAAGAAGTTTATTCACATGCGAAATTATAGTTCACTCGTTGTCATACAATTTAGGTAAGGATAAGAAAACTAGTATTTCATTTCGACGTGTTTTATTCACAGCGTAAGTTTGTATGGTCATTGACAAAAAAAGAAGTTTGTATGGTAGTAACTAACGTACTATAGTTTAGAGTTAGATTTTTTTTAATTTGATAAATTGTGAGATTTCCCATTCCTGCTTGTGCACACTCTCACTAAAGCAAAAAAAAAATTAAAAAAAAAATAACACAGAATCCAATTTGTCCATACATCTTAATATTATTCCTCATGATTATAATGCTGCTCGTAGAGCAGATTAAAAAAAAGACTCAAAATCGCAAATACTGTTGTCTGGACCTGAAAGATTTACATGAATATTTTTTTTTGTCTTGAGAACTCAGTGACACCAAAGTACTGAGCCTGAAACTAACTTCAAGATTATCAGTAGAATACCCAACTTAAGGGAGAGAGGATGGTGAGTGGGTTCAGTTTAATTTTTATTATTTCTGCTTAAGAGTAATCTTATCTCCAAGACTAGGAGAGTAAGAGCAATCCCTTGTGTATTGCTTTGGATACTTATGTAACCGCTCAGCTTTTCATCCGTTGTTTGTTTCTCGATACTCTCATTCACCAAAGCCTAGATCATTCAGATGACATTAGTTTGTTACATCACGCATTAAGGACGAAAAAACAAATGAGCCTCAAAACTGGCGCATTTCATTTTGTAAGTTACTCAGCCCTCAAAGCCTAGATCATTCAGATGACATTAGTTTTTTTTTTTTCTTCTGCCAACCTAGTTTGACACTTCCCTATTCTTTGTTTGTTTATAGTCTCACATCTTTCATTACTCACCACTAATCAATGAAGCACGGGGACGGCAGTTTGGTTCACGTACCCGTACCGGAAACGTTTCGGGGACACTTCCGGGATGTTGCAGTTCATTTATGGAATATTTGAAATGAATTTTTTTCAATATTATTGTATTTTAAGCTAATTCATTTACTTTTTTCCAAAAAAATAAAAGGAAGTAACATTTTAACTGTATTTTTAACTTTCAATCTTGTTTCTAAGTTTATGAACTTTTATTACATGAACCAAATTTTGATAAAAAATGTTTAACCATTGTTTTTATTATTATTATTTAAAATAATATACTGAATTATTTTTTACGTTAAGATTTTGGTGTAATTTTTTCTTATTTTGTTCATTATAGATAGCATATATATATTTATAACATATATATATTTGTCGTGTCCGTACCCATAATTATTTAGTTTTGCCGTTTCCCGTCCCCGCTTCCGTACCCGTATCTGTCCCCGTATCCGTCTCGGTGCAACATAGCCACTAATCCCCTTCTATCTTCAAGGTAACATCTGTAAGTTTTTATTTTGTTTGACTAAAATACGTATTTTCAGTTTTCTATGCATACTGAATGTTTCATTTGCTAATGTATTCATACCAATTTATGCAGGCAGGCAAGAAACATTAAAAATAGTTTACACTTTTGTTGAATTTAAACTATGAGATATGTGATTATATTTTAATAATATAAACAGAATAAGTTAGTATATAACTGTTGTATTCACCTGTCAAATACCGTATATATACATACAGAAATACCAATTTGATTATTAAAGTCTTTCTGGATTCTCATTCTGTTAGAAAAAAATTCCACAATATATAACTTGAAATAGTGGGAAACTAAATTCTTCATCTGTAAAATTATTAAAATTTTCAAAATACAGCACATATACATCTCCAAAACTTGAAAAAAGAAAAACAGAACATAACCGTTTAATTGAAAACACTTGCTACCAAAATGGTTTACTTTCAGGGATAAAATTAGAAGTTAGAATCAACACAGAAAAAAAGAGACCAAAAAGTTGAAAACACGAATCTAATAAGCAGTGAACGTGGAAAAAAAATCAATTAAAACTATACTAGAAAAAGAAATGTTAAAAGACTAGGCTAAACCGCGTCAGAGCCGTAAGGTTCAAGAAGACTCTTCTCATCATCCTTAAGCTCACTGAATCTTGACTTCTTGTCCAAAAGAGAAGAGGAAGAAGACGAAGCCTTAAGAGACTGGTTTCTCGTGTTAAGGTAAGTATACAAAGACGTCCCAATAATCGCCACAATCGCACCGCAAACGCTAACCACACCACTATTCGACCCGAAGATGTAGAAGTTCCCAAGGAGGAGAACACATGTCTTGAACTGTCCCAGGACAACGTGCGTGATCGCGGAAGTTGCTCTGCAGACAATGGACAACATATAAGTATTGCGTTCCGACCACACTAATTAACACTACATGAAAAAGGTTAACTCACCCGAGAGCTAAAGCTCCAGACCACTGAAGAAAGAAACCAAGAAACGCTGAAACGAAAATGGCGGATGTGTTGGCGAGGCTCCAGTCGAAGGACAGAGCACCCGGTGGATCCAAGAACGGAATCATTGAGACTAGAAACAAGAGAGTGATCGGCGTTGTCTTCCACATCAAACTGTTTAATTCATAAAGAGAGATGTTTGTTGATACAAAGGAGAATAAATGAAATTTTTAAACATAATAAGAATATGATTTTGATTTAACATACGCTAATGCAGTCCAATTCTCTCGCTGTTGCATATTAGACCATAAGATTTTGTTGGTAGCGCTAGGAATGATCCATGCCAAAGCCACACAAGCACCAAACAGACTAAACTGTAAATCTGTTACAGTTGCAACCGCAACTCCTACAGATACAACTGTAAGTGCAACCACCTGAACAAAAAATAACATCAGCCACAAAGTTAGTTACTATACCAAAGTCTTTCTCTTTGCTCCTAATTAATTAAAATTTTCACAAGTGATGATTAATTAAATTTCACACCCCTTAATACTCCAACCAATACGTGCAACTAATTTTAGAGAGAGAATCTCAGAGCTACCTTCATGAAAGAAACTCTCTTTCTATACCACAAGAACTCTGCAAAGACTATAGAAGGCGTGACCGCTATTTTCGCCATCTGGTAGAATCCAACACTGTGAAACAAAACACCAACCTGGTGAGAGAAACGCAATGAGGCTTTTACCGAGCTATATAAATATAATGAGTCACAAAACCTGTTGTACTTGAGGCTGACATTAGCGAGACCAGTAGAGAGCGACATAACAATACCAAGAGTGTAGAGCGAAAGAGAGGATGACTTGGAGGAAGGAGGTGGAGCGGGGAGAAGGGAGAATGATTTGAGAAGAGCCATTAGTATAAAAGCTACAACGTAGTGAATGAAAGTGAGGAACACTGGGAACTCAAAGCCTATGTTTTTAAGCACCTGCCGAATTAAAAAAAAAACAATTAGTTTTGATGAACTTCATCAACTAAGTAATAGAGTTTAAGAAAGTGAGAGTTACCCATTTGTTCATGAAGATAATGCTAATAGCAACGAAGAAGTTGAAAGTGAGAGCAACGGTTGGGCCACAGACACGGTGTGTCTGCTGCTGCTGCTGTCTCTTTGGAGTCTCCGGCGAACGGAACCTGTTGAACAACGAAGCTCGCAAGTCCTCTAAAGCTTTCCCTGAAACCGAGAATCCAAATCAGCTCAAACCCTAATTGAGTGAAGTAAAAAGGAAGTACCTTTTTCACCAGCGTCACTGTCTTTGCGTTTGAGAATCTTCTTCGCATCTTTGCCGAGCCACGAGCTAATCATCATCCTCGGCGTTAATAACATTGTTCAGATTCGCAACTTGAGCGCCGAGAGGAGAGAAATTAGAACTGACCCACCATAGCGATGGTGGAAATCGAAAAAGGGTCTCTCTCTCTCTCTGTTTCGATTGATTGGAGTAATTCGAGTTTTTCACTCAGATTAAGATTTTTGAGAGAGAAGAGACAGATGGAGAGGAACACGTGGCGGTAATAACGGGAGGATGGAGATTGATAAATTGAGAGAGACTTTTGTGTTTTTTGTCTAGATTTGGAGCAAATCACGGTTCTTCACCGACCATTAAAGAAACAGAGACGATGTCTAAAGAAGGAGAGAGTAGAGTAGAGTAAACGCGCTTCCTCTGTACATTTCCACGCGTGACTTTTTTAACCTTTTTTTCTTTTAAAACTGATTATATATTTATCGACCGCATAATTAAAGGGATGAGTCGACAGAAAAACAAAAGACCGACTGTCTCTTATTTGGCTTTTCGTCGAGTGATTTCCGTGTCCGATAATGAATAAATATGACCTGACTTGAGAGAATGTGGGACCAAATCTTACGGTTTCTAACGGTTATTCACCCTCCGTTTTGATCGATGTTTATCCTATAGTGTGTAGTAGATAGACTTTATCCCTAGTGTTTGGGCCAATCTAAGGCCTAGGTTGAGGCCTCGATTTAATTTCTATTCCTTTTTTTTCTTCTTACCACACATATTATATTGCCTTCTTAAGTTTGGGCCGATGCTCGATTCTATTTTCACAACCCAAAAAACAAAAATATCGTTTTGAACATGAAAATAATTAAAGCTTAGTCTTCGACAGCACCAATTCACCATCATCTTTTGGTTTGCCATATAGCTTCAGGTGTACTTAAAACTTAAGAGAATAAGAGAAACTTGTTGAGGGATCATCATCTTTTTGTGTTGTTCTCGCGGTCTCTATGCTTTTTTAATCCATTTGAGATGGTTAAAGAAGCTACTATGGTGATTCAATACTGAGAAATGATTTCAAGGTCAGGGCATGGTTGTTAGAAAAGAGATGTTTAGCTTCAGGATTTACTCATACCATTAGACTAGCTCATGTTTATAATATGATTTTGATAATATAAAGGCTAGCGTTGGGGTTCTGTTGATTTTTTCGATATGTGATTTGCGTTTGCCCATGCCAACTAAATTTATTATCTCGTCATCTTTGGATCACATTGTATGTGTGTTTGTGAAGTGAATTTCAAAAATTAAATATATTAAGAAACTGAAAAATCTTGAACCGAAGTCTAGACTAGTCTACAAAACATATGTAAAATACATGATAATTGAAGGAATTTTTTCTTTTTAAGACGGGAAAATTAATTATGTAAACTCCTCTTGTCAATATCAAAGTCAATTTTACTTGTTTATTTGAGATTGGTTGTCTTTTTCCACATGTGGATTTGATGATGTATACATTCTAAACGTATACAAGTATCCAAACACCTTTTTATCAGAGATTTCTCACAAAATTTTCAACACCTTATATCAAGAAACTCTTTGGTAGAAGCATACTTTGAAAGAACATGAAAACAACTGAAACTATGTTGGCTGAAAAAGAAGAATACAAACTTATATAGCAAAAAAGTATTATTAGGTAATATTTTTAATTGGAGATATTAAATGATATATATATTTTTCCTAAAATATGATATATATATGCAGCCTTTACAGCCTGTAATATTTGATGGCAAAGAAAATAAATCTGAATTTGTTTCTTGATGCGGCTCAGAAAGATATACGATTCTGGCCCACGTTCGTATACAAATTCTTCTAACTAGTTATCAATATACTACGTGCTTTGTTTTATTTATTTAATGTTAACAGTTCAGGATACTTAATAGAAATGTGGTGTAATATAGTTAGACTTGAGTCCAGTAACTTAGTATAGAACTGGCATACATATTATTAAAAATGTTATGGACCTTAATGAGAATCAGAAACCTAAAGTTTTATATAGGGTTGGGCGCAGGGGCGGATCTAGAAACGTTTTTAACCGGGGGCACAACATTAAAAAACAGCAAAACAAATGTTTTGATGGGGGCACATTTTCAATTTCCTTCAGTAAACTAACAATATTTAATCAAATCAACTTGTGCTACTTAAGAAAAAACAAAAATCAGTAGGGGGCACGTGACCCCATACCGTCGTGAGTACGTCCGCCCCTGGTTGGGCGTTCGGATATCCATTCGGATTCGGTTCGGATCTATTCGGGTTTCGGGTTTTTGGATTCAAAGATTTCAGCCCCATTCGGGTATTTCTAAATTTTGGTTCGGGTTCAGTTCAGGTTTAGATAACTGCATTTAACTTATTTTTTTAAAATTTAAAATTCATTATATAATTTAAATTTGTCAAAATCTATAAATAAAATTATATATTACATATAAATTTGAATGACATATGTTAAAGTACCTAAAATTAATATATAAATTGGTTTGTTTTAAATATTTGGATTGAGAATCAATAGATATTTTAAGTATTTTTGATGTTTTGAGTATACTTTAGCTATTTTAAACATGTATTTTTGACTATTTGTATATATTTTCAAGTATTTAGGAAAACTTAAAAATATCTTATATAATTTGAATGTTTTTAATATACGTTAAATGTAAAAATAATTAATATATACATGTATATAAATCTATTTCGGATATAATCGGATACTCGAAATACTTCGATTCAGTCAGGTTCGTTTCGGTTCTTTAAATACCGAAATTTTGAACTCGTTAAGATATCTAATCAATTTTTGTTCGAATTCGATATTACTTTTTCGGATCGGGTTAGGTTCGGTTTTCCGGATTCGATGTTATTCTCTAGTCCTAGTTTTATAGTTTGACAAAAAGAAACAAAAGAGTTTATATAAGCCATCCACTACAAGAAAACACAAGTTTTACGAGGGCAGTTTTCCTCGTGATTTCGTCGTAAAAGCAGTGTTACGAGGAATTAGCGAGGAAACCCGTTTCGTCGTTATACGTTTGTCGTAACGCATATATCCTCGCTAATTCGTCGTAACGTAGCGAGGAAATAATTTCGTCGTAAAAGCGAAGAAGAATATTTCGTCGTAAAGACCACGTAAAGCTTCCACGTAAGGACGTCGCTAAATTTCCTCGTAAATACCTCGAAAGCCATTCCTCGTTAAAGCCACGTAAATAACTCGAAAGTAAATACTCGTAAAGTAAACGTAAATATCTTGATAGCTTTCCTCGTAAAGACCACGTGAATTTTCCACGTCATTTCCTTGTAAACATTTCCTCGTAAAAACCTCGTTAAGCTTCCACGTAAAGAAGTCGCAAAATAGCTACGAAATTACTTCGTTTCGTTATTTTACAGAAATAAAAAAAATTATAATTAAAAAAATTATTTAAATTATTAATAAAATTAAAATTCTAAAAAAATCAAAACCAAAATATTTTATATATAAATAAGTTTTGAATTCATAATACAAGAACCGAAATTAAAAAGAACTAAGGGTCGTTAATCGCCCGGTAGAATTCATCACTCCTCGCCGTTACTTCCGCCTCGGCATGTGAGTCGTCGGTTGGTGACTACCTGGCTCACCGAACATCTCTCTGTAATGGGCAGTAAGTCTACCTTTTCGAACCTGAGAAAAAAATTTAATTTTTTAAATTTCCGTCAACAGTATATTTTCCAACATTATCCACCTAATCAACACTAAATAACATAAGATCCGTAAACTTATCTAAATTCCCTATACTAACCACCTAATCTACCTAAACTAACCAAATTAGAGAGGAATTAGAGAGGCTTACCATTGCAACGAAACAGGGAGGAAGTGGAGAGGAAGTAGAGAGGAAAGAAAGAGTGAGCGCTCGGGGTGTATATATAAGATTACATTCCGTCGCAAATTCCTCGTAATTTTACGACGAATTACAGAGGCCCGTGTTTTTTTTTACGACGAAACAGCGAGAGATTACAAAGGCCCGCGTTTTATTATACGAGGAAGTTACGAGGAATTACAAAGGCCCGTGTTTTTTAGGTACGAGGACGTTACGACGATTTTGCTTACGTGGAATTACCGAGAAAAGCTTCCCTATAAATATACCCGTAACTCTCCTTCTCAACCCACACCCAAACTCCCAAATCACACCCTATCTCACTTCATACTCTCAAATCCAATCCTATTCAAATTATAAAAATTTGAAAAAAAAGGAAGAGAAGAAGATATTGAAATTTATGTTGGTGAGACTTAAGTAATATAATTGCTGGAAGTCTTGCCACATGTAAATCCAGTATATTTCTTCTTTTTCTTTTTTTTTTCTAGTTTTTACGGTACGAGGTGTTTACGACGATTTTGGTTACGAGGTGTTTACGACGATTCCGTCCTACGTGGAATTAAAGTGGGCCGCGTTCATCATTTACTTTACGTGGTATTTACGACGAATCTCTCCTACGTGGTATTTACGACGAATCTGTCCTACGTGGTATTTACGACGAATCTGTCCTACGTGGTATTTACGACGAATCTGTCCTACGTGGTATTTACGAGGAATTCGTCGTAAGTTCGACGTTAACATACGAGGAATTAACGAGTATTCCATTTAAATCCCTAAAACCCGAAACCCGAAACCCCAAACCCCATATTCCTTATCTTCTACTTCATATATTCCAAACCCTATCTTTATTTTCATTCCAAACCACAATTCCTTATTTTCATTCACTCAGAGAGTCTTACGTGGAATTAGCATGCCCCGCTTTCTTTATTTTTTTAATTTCGTCGTAAACTCCTCGTGGCCTTACGACAACCTTACGACGATTTTGGCTTGCGTGGAATTAGCGTGCCCCGCTTTCTTTATTTTTTTTAATTTCGTCGTAAACTCCTCGTGGCCTTACGACAACCTTACGACGATTTTGGCTTACGAGGAATTAACGAGTATTACGTATAAATCCCTAAAATCCGAAACCCCAAACCCCATCTTCCTTATCTTCTACTTCATATATTCCAAACCCCAAACCCATCTACCCTTGAACCTCAATCTATTCTTTCACCTCAAACCCTATTTATAAAATATTCTAAACCCCAAACCACAAGTCCTTATTCATAATTAAAATAAACTTTCACATTACCTTATTCATAAATCAAACTCCCACATTATCTTATTCATAAAACAAACTACATAAAATCAAATACATCAATCGAATACATCAACATTCTCGTCATCACTAGAAACATCATTATTTTCATTAAAACTCGTCTTCAACAGCTTCGTCTATGGCATCGTCGGTAAGATCTTCGTACTCGGTATTTTCATTAAATCAAACATCATTATTTTCATTAAAACTCGTTTTCATTTATCTGTTCTTCTTGCAATGGTGGTTCTTCTCCACTGATAATTCGTCCTCGAAGTGTAACTTTGATCACAGCTAACCAATTTATACCCGAATCTCTCATTCGAGGGTATGGAAGGAAGCTAACTTGGCCTGCTTGTGAAGCTAAGATGAAAGGCTCGAATTTGTTGTACCTTCGTCCACCGTTGACATCAACTACACCGAATTTGTTAGACCGAACACCTCTGTTGACGACGGAATCGAACCATTCACATTTGAAGAGGACGCATTTCAGCTTCAATATCCCTGGAAATTCGACTTCAATAATCTCCGTCAAGATCCCGTAGAAATCTATTTCCCCTTTCACACATATTCCATAGTTACTGGTCGTCCGCTGTCTACCATACTCATATGTGTGAAAAGTATAGCCTCGTGTGAAATTACGACGAAAATTAATTGGATGGCCAAAAAAAACGTGAGCTACCTACCAAGTTGGTGGATTCAAAATTTCCTCGTTAAGTACACGTAAAGTATTTCGTCGTAAAGAACTCGCGAAGTTTACGTGGTATTTACAAGGAAATAGTGTTTCCTCGTAAAAGCCACGTCAATTTACATCGTCTTTACGACGAAATTGTTTTGTCGTTACCTTACGACGAAATAACGATGCTTCTTTTTTTCCACGTACTTTCCTCGTAAAATCAACGTACTTTTACGAGGATTATTTTTCCTCGTTAATTATCCTCGTTAAACTTACGTTTTCTTGTAGTGATCGTTTACACAATCTATAGATTCCTGCTTCATTTCGTTTTTCAATAGATATATAAAAGCTGTTTATAACCTCCCAAAATAAGAGCTGTTATTTTCTTTTCCCGGTATTTTTTTTTTTTTTTACATCTTCCCGGTATTTATTTTCTTTTGAAATTTTCAGAACATACGTTTCTGTTCTGACTTAAGAAGTAAATAAACCACTGATTCTGATGTCATATTGCATGTGACAGAATCAGTTGTACACGAGAAAATATTACACAAGTGAATCTTAATTTGTTTTTAAAAACTATCTTCAGAATTTTATACTGTATTTAATTAATGATAGGATTCGTATCGATCATTAACTAGTGATGTGTCGCTACTGCCTTATCAACGCCAACGCAAAACGCAAATTAAGATGTTGAAACTACTCATAATCTTGAATTAGGGACTTCGAAATATCGTCTAAAGATTACTTAAAGTCTTAAATAATAATAAATATCCAAGATTTGTCCGTGATCGGTAGTATTCCTACTATCATTACAAATTGATATCTATCTTAGAAAGGTTTAATGCTATAAATGTGCATCAAGCATTTTAATGTGCGAATGGTAAATTGTTTGAAGCAATAGCGTTGTTAACGTAATGAGTGTAGCCACCACTGGCACCATTTGATAAACTCGGGTTCAATCCAACTTTTTCGGCACCGTTCTTGTTTCTGTCGTCGTGGTTTGTACTTTTCACGCGATAAAACAAACCGAGACGTCCAAAAACCTTATTATCGAACTTTTTCACAAAAAGAGAAACCTTATCGAACTGAGATCAGGCCAATTTGACACCCGTGCTTGATTATTTGATAAATTACACAAATGGAATGAATTGCAAGATTGTAGAGACTGGAGATCATATACACTGACGGTTCGAACATGCTATTGTAATGATACGGGACAGGAAATCGCCAGAATTAAGTATACCAAACTAGAAATTCATCATTACATTTAAAAGAACCATTACATATAATATTAATTTTTGGACCGACTTAAGAAGGCACTGCAGACAAAAGAGAAAGTACATCATATTTGAACATCATATCGAGAGACTTCTAACTTGTAAAGATCAATGTCGGTTTTACACGACACAGATAATACTAAAACGTACCAAACGCCCCCGACTAAAATTATTTCCCTTGATTAATACGCTAATAATCTACTTTAATTATATCAATATTATTATTTTAATGATACAAAACGAGACGACGATCGCAAGAAGAACACAAGTACTTCCTCTTAATCTTGAAACAGAGAGGAACGAAACAAAACATCCATTTTCTTTCGACATCAAGCATTTGCACTTTACCTCCACAATACGGACACGATCCAGGTGCTTGTTGTCTCCCTAACTCTGTCTCTTCATCATCACATAAACACACCAGACACATTTTTCTAGATCTGATGCTTCTCTCTTTTTGCCTTTTTTTTTTTCTGGGGAGAGTTATAGGTTTTTTTTCTTCTTCTCACTGTTTCTGAGAAACTTCTTTTCGAGACTTTTTTTTTGGAAAATATATGTTTTGAAGTTTTCTTCAGCGTCTCATATGGGATATGAATGAGACTTTATAGAGAAAAGAGGAGAAAACGGATTTGCATTTTTAGCCGTTTTATTATTACTTTATTTACTCTTTTTTTTTTTTTTTTGTTGGTATATATATATGTATGTATATATATATTTACTGTTATACAAGACGATATTTGCTGACCCAATTATATGTCATATTTGGTCATTTATATTCAAAGAAAAGTAATAAATAATTTGAGAATAATATACTGCGAAATGCTTTATATTCTTGTTACTTAATTCAACTTTTCTTCTGGTACAACATATATATCACAAAAACTCTGTTCCTTTTCTTCTTAATCTGTTTTAAAACCTAGTGTTGAAAGTTGGTTAAAGAAGAAAACTAAATTTAAAAAGATAATTCAGTCATATATATATCTTTTTGAATTAACTATAAATTTTCAGATTTTGGTTCAGTTTATATTTTGTTTTTTTTGGAAAATTTGCATAATGTTGTTGCAATCATTTAAATGTGGGAACCACCCGTGCGTGTTGGATTGAAAATAATGTACAAGTAAAATCAAAGGGAAAACAATGCAAGCTTAAATTGTACATTTAAGAGCAAACAAAAAGTATGATTACGTTAATGGTCGGGGCTCGTGTGTCGTAATGCGATAACACAATTGCGTTAAAGAGGTTAGAATGCATGTTGACGACGTCTACAACCCCACAAGTTTACAAGATGACAATGTTCTCTGTTAGCTTTTACTTTGATTTCATCGCCTATTAATTGTCACTTTTCACATAGAGTACAGTGAATTACGATTTTTTTCTTTGTGTGGAGATAATATGTTAGGCAATAATGGCTGGAGAAAACATTCAAGAGTAGTAAGTAGTTCCGACGTTGCAACAATGGTTACATTTCGTTGAAATATTCAACATCTTCTCGTATCATCACAATTGTACTGTACATGGCGCTGACTGCCAAGTGGCAACTCCAATTTTTTTTTTTTTTTTTTTTTTGAAAAAAGGGCTTAACAACTTCCATCTATTGTCCTTTATGTTATTTTGCGGTTCTCTTCAGTGTAAATCTATTACATTATATCTCTCTCTAGTATTTATTACAGAAACATCAAAAATCTATGTGATGAAGGTCTTAAAATGTTTTTTGGTAAAATGGTCTTAAAATGTTATATGAAACAATGCATGGATTTGGCAGTGCATTAGACACTAAAAATTGGCCTTACTTGGCACTCTATGCCAACTAATTACAGAATATGTAAAGTGACTGTTACAACTTACAAGTGGTGCGTGTGCTAAGAAAAAGCTTGCCAAAGAAACTTTTGGTAAGGTAAGTTCGAAGAAAATGGATCATGAACGTTAGATTGGAATCTTTACATTGGATATCGAGAACTCAACATGGAAATCGACGGCTCAAAATTCTATTTGTCGCATTCGCCATAAATTTTAGTAACGTACCCCTCTCTTCTTGTATTTACAAGCCAGCAGAATCTCTGGCCCAAGGTTTTACAACACACCAGAAGTTTTCTTTGCTGAGATAGTCATTTTTTTTCTTCTTTTTGGTTTAAGAAACGTAGATCATTACTTTTATTCAAAAGTTAAGTACAATTTTCTGGTTGATGCTGGTACAATATATTTGTTAATTTGTACTATATTACATATATTTTCATGATCTTATGGAAAATGTACATCAAAAGAAATGTATCATATGATCTTTTTTTAAAAGATGTTAAAATACATATTGATTCAAACAATTTATACCATTTTAAACTAAAGGAACTTTAAAAAAATGATCTCATGCGACATACAACATTAGAAAAAAGTATCTCGTGTGCTAACAAATGTTTACACTAAAGAGAATGCATATTTGTTTGGCGTAAACGACACATTTTAGGTTTAACTCTTATAAAATTAAATTTATAGTGACTTTTCTAATATACCTTCTCTCAATATCTCACAAAATATAAATTTGCTCTCACATTGATTTCCGTCCCCACTATCTCTTACAATTTGGAATTATTGACGAAGTACGAACTCATAATGTCGACAAGTAAAAATCACATAATGGACAATGGTCAAGGACATAAATCAACACATGGCTAGTAAGCCTAGTATAGATGCTCTCGTGTTCTGTTCTAGGGTTTTGTACACTTAAAGTCTTCGCTAAACGACAAACATTAGCAAATTATTACTTCAAAATTAAATTTCGTGACCAATAACGAAACATACTCATGTATTATACGGTCATACGGACGATGTATGAGTATGACGGCTTTCAGGACTCAAGTCGGTTTTCGCCCAATAAAAATTGATGGGCTTGCTCACTGTTTCTCAACCAATGTCCAATCCAATATCGAATGTCTTTGGATCGTTGGAACAGGCCTGGAACCATATAATTCGTTTCCTAGTGTGTTGTACAGTCATCGAGTTTTGGATGATTATATAACATGTTTTTTTTTTTGAGAAAGATTATACAACTTGTTTCTTTAAACGGGTTTTATTAAGATAGCGTCTCACTGCCTGCGAATGATGTTATGGCCATAATTGGTGTTGTCAAAACGAGCCATCTAGCCTCTTTGGACGGTGATGCCAAAATTCATATACGATGATGATAGCCATTAGACACCCACTTATCCCTAGAAAACCATAAGCTTAATTAACTTGCATTCATCGTTTTACTAATAACTAAAAGTTTTAAAATATAAAATCTGTTAATTCAGATAAGTATAAAATGAATAATTTTTTTATCTTTTTATTAATTCTCACGTACGTAAAAAAAGTTATTAAAATTAGGGATAATTATGTTAAATTGGTATATATATATATATATATATTTAATTTGGAAGATACGGTCTATTTTACTTACTTAGTTTTGTTTTGTTTTTCCCATAATTATCTCATTTTAAAAAAGGCAAATCTCCAAAATAGCACCTTTTTAAGTTTATATCACAAAAATAGCACTCAAAAACTAAAATGACCAAAAATAGCATTTTATCTTTTGAAAAATTTATTTTTTTTTATTTTTCAAAATTTGAAATCTTATCCCCAAAACCTCACTTCTCAACTCTAAACCCTAAAACCTAAACTCTAAACCCTAAACCCTAAATTCTAAACCCTAAACCCCACCCCTTGAGTGCTATTTTTGTAACTTTTGGCCTTGAGTGCTAGTTTGGGAACAAAAACTTGATTTAGTGCTATTTTGGTCTTTTTCTCTAATATCTATGATTAATTAGTTCTTTTGAAATTATGATATTTAAAAAGCTTTCTTTTTGGTATGACAAACTTTTTTTGAAGTGTGTGAAAATTGTAAAATCTTCTTCTAACTTTTAACACTTTAGTATTCACGTAATTCAATTTGATAATTCTCAATTGACTAAGTGTCAATTTCATTATATGTATTAGTATTATTTTCAGCAATCTTCTTTTAGAATTCTTTTATATTTTTTCTTGCGGCAATGCCTCTAGGGCTTTAGGAGAACGTGGAATCTAAAGCGATTCGAACTGGTGTCTAAGGTATCTGCCTGTCTGTGAAATTTTTGTAATCCTCGTTTTACTTGCTGACTTTGAAGTAGTTTTTATTCATAAATAACCTAGGGCCTTGCCTTGACCTAGTTGTCGTCCTTGATTGCTTATGACTGTTTATCTCGTTGTTCAGAATCTCTATTTCGTGTCATTGCTTTGTAAGGAATTTCAAAACAAGAAGCCACATTGTCAGTTATAAAATGGATTTGATAAGTGAGTTGCCTGAATCGCTGCTCTTGAGCATATTGTCGCTACTGCCTGCGCAAGACGTTGCGTCAACGATGCTTTTGTCTAAACGATGGCGGTTTCTTTGGACGTCCGTGCCAAGACTTGAATATGATGATAGCTACCAGAGTATTGAATACGGAAGATTCTCCCGCTTTGTAGACAGGTTTTTGTTTCTGCACGAAGCTCCCGTGATAGAGACTTTGCATTTTAAACTTGGTAAAACCTGTGGTGGTGAAGATATCCGAGTGTGGATTAGAGCTGCAGATAAATTCTGTGTGCGTGAGTTGATTTTCGAAATCGACTCGTCGTCTAATGATTCTCCACCCATACTACTTCCAAGTAGTTTGTACACAGGGTGTAGAATGCTTGTGACTTTGAAACTAAATAAAGTGATCCTTGAAGATACTTCTTCCTCTATTGCTTTCCCATCTCTTAAAACTTTGAGCCTTGTATCTGTGGAGTACCCTGGTGATGAATTTGTTAGTAGTCTTTTATCAAGTTGTCCTGTTCTTGAAGACTTGCACGTGGAACAACGTCCGTATGACAACGTGACTATTTTCACCGTTAGAGTGCCTTCTTTAAAGAGTTTGGTATTATCGATCATCATGGGTAAGGGTTTTTCAGTGATAGATGGGTTTGTGATAGATACTCCTTCATTGGAGTGGTTGGACATTGTCGATTATAGGAATGCATTTTGCATCATTGAGAATGATATGCCTAAGATTATGACGGCAAGGTTTGACGTCAATTATAAGCATCCTGGGGAGATTCTGCGTTATATTACTTCAGTCAAGCGTCTCTATTTATGTTTATTATTAACTTCGGAGGTACTTGTTCTTTACTTGCATGCTATCGTTATACGTACATGTCTATAAACAACTTCGGATAGCGACTTCTCTTATGGTCAAATCTCTTGTCTATATGCAGAATGTGTATCCTTCTGGTAGCATCTTCTATTGTCTTGTACATTTAAAGATATGCACATGTATGACAAAGTGGTTGAATCTACTTATGTGTATGCTCAGAGATTCCCCTAAACTAAAATCTCTCAAACTCGAACAGGTTTGTATTCAGTTTCCTTGATTAGTATAAATCTGTGATGATCTCTAATGCACTGTATTTCTTTCCATTCAATTTATCCCAGTGCCATATCCTTCAGGCTTGGCGTCCATGTTGGAAGGAACCGAACTCAGTTCCTGAATGTCTGTTATCGAGTCTAGAAGCTCTTGAATGGGTAGGATATGAAGGAACAGAAGAAGAAAAAGAAGTAGTGGCATTCATCTTAAGAAGCGCAAACTGTTTAGAAAAAGTAAGCATCTGCTCTAATTCTACAGACCCTTGCAAGAAACTTGAGCTTGTCAAAGAGTTGTTGTTTCTGTCAAGGTGTTCAAGTACCTGTAATTTTATATTTGACTGAAGTTGATGAGTCAGAATTGATCTGAATCTTAGATTTTTTTTTCTGTGTTTGGTTTAATAATCTTTGAAATGTTGAAAGCTATCTCTTTGTTTTTCTTGTGTATATAATTCTTGCATACTCGATCAGACGTGAAATAATGATTTGTTATATATTATTATAATGCTTCTGGATTCTCCTCGATAAATTTGGCTTTAACAACATAATCAAGCTCTTGGAGAAACAGTCAAAAAGATTTAGCATCTGACTGCTCAACACTCGTCTCATCCACTTCACATGGCGAAGTAAGTGTACATACATACCCAAAATCCCAAAACGAGTAGAAGCAAGATCAAGAGGCCAAGGTCTCCCAATTCGACCATGTCCACAACTGAGCAAACACACAAACCAAAATCATCCATTTTTTATGAAATAGTTTTGCCTTATAAATCATCCAGGTATTGAGTTTTTTTTTTTAAAATTATTATATATCGTGTTTCATTGAAAAGGTTTAAGGTTTTAAAAATTGTTGATAAATAATGTGAATATATTAGGAAAAGATGAACATTATTTTGATTACATATTGCTTTGTGGCAAGGAGCTTTATTGGTCAAACAAATAACCAGGATGAAACTATATGGAACTATAACAGAACTAGGCGTGTGTGAATCACTGAGGCAGTAGTCCTTGGCAGGGTCTTGCTGGTAAACCCTTGAGAGGGTTCTATTTGAGATTAAGACTACATTACAAAAATGATGTTAGAGCAAATATGTATATAGTGACAGAGACTAGGAGTTAGGTTGGGCTAAGCCCCATTTAGATGGAATATGTTTAATTAAGTCCTTTCCCAAGCTAATAAGTATATTTGTTATGTCAAATGCAACAACAAGTGGGTTTTTGAAATTTCATTCTTACATATTTCTTTTTATTAAAAAATAAATAAATCAAGTTATAGATTGGTGATGGAAAAATAAACAAAATAAGGAACGAACATTTATTTTAAAAATTGAATAAATAAAAAAGTATAAATTTTGTTTATTAATTTTTTCATCAAAATTACCGGAAATCATTTTCATAGATTCTTTTATAAATTAGGAAAAAGAAGAAAGAAAGATCAGTGTGCCAATAATTTGACAAAAAGTTCAATCTGATCAGTATAAAAGTAACAAGAAATTCATCATTTTCTAGTCACTAATCAAAGCTGTATTTGTCATTAAAAACAATTTAAAAATTAAAAAAAAAAGATGCGTTTGAAAGTTGGTTAAAAGGAGGTTTTCAGTTGTCAAAAAAGAGAGGAGGTTTTCAAAACGGGGTTACTAAGGTTTAAAATTCCTTTTTTTTTTCTTATGTAAGATAAATGCGTTTTAAATTTGGGAAAAAAGAAAATGTGTTTGAAATACTTGTGGAATCGTCCACTTTGTTTGGATTTTGTGCGACATTTTTGTTACATACGAACGAAGGGGTATGGTTTTGTTAAATGACTTAAATCTAAAGCGGTATTGTTTTTTTTGTTACGGTGGCACGTCCACATGTCTCAACCCAAAAGTTAAACATAATGAGACATTGCGGTGGAGGATTTGGATACCATGTTTATGGAAGACCATATACTAACACACGAGCAATATTGATAGAGGCTAATTAGCTTGGGAAATGACGAGACACATGGACAGGAGTTAAACGTGCCAAGAGGTGGAAACGTCTCCACGATGAAGACTTGAGCAAGGTAGACGAACAAGTCTTATGGGAAGCGACTGTGGAGACTTGAGCAAGATAGAGGACCAAGTCTTATGATGAAGCTTAGAGGACCAAGTCTTATGATGAAGCTTCCTACGCAATTCTCAACTGACCGAGGGACAAGGAAATAAAGGTATTTTTTTTTTAAATTTAAAATTTTATTCAACCCGATAATCAGGAATTCAGGTCCGGTTACAAGCACGATTTGAACAAAATTTCCAAATAAACCTATTACATCCTAGTTTCGTCCACCCATTAAACCCGGCACGTTCTACTATTCAGCTCTAAGCATTCCTAGAACTCAGTTGCTGTTCTCGACCATTGGCGATGACCCGGAGAATGTGAGGTTCTCCTCGTTGCCTCGGATACCGGGATTTTTCGAATCGCCTTTGACGTAGCTAGCTTCCGAGGACGTCATAACTTGTAACCTTCCCTGTCGATAAAGGTATTTATTTCGTTATTTCATGATACCCCCATCTTTTTGATGTTTTGTGTGAGAAATTTTCTGAGTTTTTTGCCTTTAGGCTTGGGTCTATACCTAACGTCATGCATTGCTGTGGATACATCTGTGTATGTTGGTCGTTAAAACGTTTTTCAGATGGTCACAAAATGAGATCCTTTTTGACATCATCTCTCGTTAGGGACCATTGCTGCCGAAACATATGTGAAATGAAACACCGAGTTTGTTTGATATTCTTTGACTATGGCTTTTTCGGTGTGATCCATTTGACTATTATATTTATTTTGTTGATTGATTATGAATAAAACTATTTGATATTTAAGAAATGTGGTTTCTTAATTTTTTATTACCTAAAATTATTTAATATTTTCTTAAAAACACTTTTTTAATTGTAAAAATCATTTCTTTATTTTTGATTTTTTTTTTTTTTGCTATTTCTTGGGGTTTCACCATTTTTTTGTTATTTTGTTGCTAGCTTGTCTCAAAATCGTTTGTTTCTGCACTTATTTTTCCTATATTTTTCCTTTTGGTCATATTTTTAGGGTTATTATTTTAATATTGTTAAGGGAGATTTTTTGGGTGCTCACATGTAGATATTGACACACCAGGCACCGTATAGTTAAGCTAAGACTATGAAGAATAAAGTCCTCGTGTCGAATATCATCCTATAACATTAGACTAAGTCTTTATTTGGTTTTTTATATTTTAAAGTATTAAATATCTAGATTTTTTATTAGCCAGTTACTGTGTACTAATAATTGAGATTATTTTATATTTCATTTTCAGTAAGATATAACGCCACGGTGTGTGTATGTATATAGACATAGTAACTGGAAATCTAGGTTGTTGTCTCCCGAGATTTGGTCTGTCTCTCATTCTCTCATTGGCCTTTCTCTATATAAAGCTCACAGGTCGAGAGAGACAAGAAACACCACTTAAACGATCAGACAGTTGATTGGAAAGATATCCGTCGGAAAATGGACGATATCAACCAAGAATTCAGTAATTACTGGGAACCCAACTCCTTCCTCCAAAACGAAGAGTTTAAATACGACAGGTTCTTTCTTTCTCTTCTTGTTTACTTTCTGTGAATCACTTGAGTTTTTGATAGTTTTCCTTGTTATAAAAAGCTGGCCGTTGGAGGAAGCTATTTCCGGATCATATGATTCGAGTTCACCTGACGGTGCGGCTTCGTCTCCAGCTTCAAAGAATATTGTGTTGGAGAGAAACAGAAGGCAAAAGCTTAACCAGAGGCTCTTTGCTCTTCGTGCAGTTGTTCCTAATATCACTAAGGTTCGCAATTCAAAACTCTTTGTCTTCTAGCTCCAAGATCCATGCTTATTATTATGGATTTTATTTTTATTTTATGGTAGATGGATAAAGCATCAATAATCAAAGATGCTATAAGTTACATACAAGGGTTACAATATGAAGAAACGAAGCTTGAAGCTGAGATCAGAGAACTTGAATCTACACCAAAGAGTAGCTTGAGTTTCGGTAAAGATTTTGATTGTGATCTACTGGTTCCTGTCACATCCAAGAGGATGAAGCAGCTTGATTCTGGCTCTTCCCGTTCTCTCATAGAAGTTCTTGAAGTAAGTTTCTTGGTTCCTAGTTGCACCTTGAATCACAAATTTAAAAAACGGTTGGTACTAAAAAAATAGTGGGGTTTTGGGTGATTGAAGTTGAAGGTAACATTCATGGGAGAGAGAACAATGGTGGTGAATGTAACATGTAATAAGAGGACAGACACAATGGTGAAACTGTGTGAAGTTTTTGAGTCATTGAATCTAAAAATCATCACTTCCAATCTCAACTCTTTCTCCGGCATGATCTTCAACACTCTCTTCATTGAGGTCAGCAATTAGTTAATTAATATTAAGAAGTAATGATTACAATTAGTCAAGTAGTGGATAGTAAACTTTTCAAGAAACAAAAAAAGTAAAAGGAAGCATTCAAATAGTAGTATATTATTACTTTAGTTAACTTTTCTTAAAGTCTCCATCATCCAATGCTAATTATGTTAATCGCACCATACTAGTAGTTTCTCTTGTTTCTCAAGAAATTCCTAAATATTTTTATATAATCTCGTCTGGTTTTTTTGAAGGATTTTGTGTGGTTTAAATGCTCTTGCCAAATTATTTTAACACTAAATGCCTTGTGGCTTGTTGGTGACGCTGGCAATGATCCATTGTGGTATTACTTTATTCGTTTACTTGAGAAAAGAAATATAAATACTTTTCCATAATGTAAGATTTCTTGATTTGATACTGATTTAGACGACATAGACCTTTCTGGTTGATTTAAAGTATGATCTTACTAGAGTAAAGTAATGATTAAATTAGGAGAAAGATATTCGGGTTAGCTTAATTTTTTTGGGTTTGGTAGTCGGGTACTCAATACATTTATTTTTGTTGGCCACTTAACCGTGTCTATTGCCAAATTTTGGTCAACAGCTAAATTACATGATATTGAAATCTAAATAATATTGTATATTCCCATTTCCACTTTAAAAGCGTCAACTGTAAAAAAAAAATCTAAAACATTTTTTCATGTTTTTCTGTCAGTTGATTTTTTTTTTAAATCCTTTGTTATACTAGTTTCTAATGGATATAACATAAATGGATTCCATATCGGAAGCTTCCAGTGCGGACCAAACATTTATTGGAGTGTTGTTTCAGTTTATCCTTTTTAAGAAATTTGGTCCCACACTCATTGGCTGGTCCATTTGGCTACTAAAAAGAAAATAATGCTATCTATGTGGTAAGCAGAATCTGATTGCTTTGTAGTGAATGTTGCGAATTAAATAACAGTGCATTATAAATGATAAAACATATATAATTCTGCTAAATGTGTCATATTGTCTGGAGTTAATAAAAGTATAGCTGATTCCACCAAATGCCTCATAGAGAAATAAAGAAATTTATTTTATCAAAAAAATGAAATAAAGAAATTTAGAGTCAAAAGTATTGGAAATGAGATTATGATCGCAATTGCTAATATAATAATACGTGGTGGCTTTATCTTTGGTGAGACCTGTCTCTTACATGACTATGTCTAGGTCCGGTTCTATGTATTTAGATGCCTAAACACGAAAAATATTTTTGTCCATTGATGCCGTAAATTTTTTATATATTTTTACAAATTCTGGCACTTAAATAGGTGTTTGGTGAGCTTTAATTCAGAACCAGTCCTGCTCATTTCTTCATTTCAGTTTTCAATTTGTAATGTCCTGTTAAAGCATTGATGATATAATTAATAATAAAAATATTCTTTCATTTAACAGGCAGATGAAGAAGAACAAGATGTGTTGAGGTTGAAAATAGAATCAGGAATAGGAGCTTATAATGGAGCTCAGAGCCCCACTTGGAGCATGGAGTCTCTATACTAAAAAGCTTGTATTTTTTATTCTCTCTTTACAAAGAATAAAATAGTATGTTTTTTTTTTCTCCACCCTTCGTTTTGTTTTTCCATCACGAAGACTTCTTTTGCGTTTATGCAATGTCTATAATAATCGTACGCATTAAATTTTTATTTAATTTTGGGGGGAGGGGGTGGGGAATGGTATGTTCGTCTTAAATATAAATCGAAATTTAAAAGGAGATTTACTTTTTATTTTTCACTGCTAGATAATGCAATCTTAATAGTAAGGTAAATGAAGAGAGTGGACCAATGATTGATTTACGCTTTTGTCAACAAAAGAAACTGATAACATGCCATTTTTGTTAAGTCAAGATAACAAGCCATTTTACATAAAGTATGTGACTCATAAGTGACTCATCCGTTCATGAATACGGATAATAATGGTTTGGGATAAAATATTTAGATCTTGTTCTATGGGGTTTTGTACTAACCGAGGGTTTTGTGACAAATGGATTAGTTGAGGCTGTGTGTTTATCTAGTGGAGGGGATGACGAACGATCTTCTGCATGGGCAGTTGGTTGTTCTTATGGGCACAGGGCATGCCCACAAAGATCTATGAAAATGAGAATAATGAATTTGGTATAATAATTTAACATTTTACCAAAAAAAAAAGAGAATAATGTAATTTCTCACTTGAAAACTCTTTAATACTTAAGTTAATATACTTAACAAATACTTAAGTTAAAATATTTCAAATTCGAGTTTTTTTGGGCCGGTTATTTTTGGTTAGGGTTATTTTACCTCTTTTTATTTTACATTCCTTACTTAATAACACTTGTTCAATTAAGCATAATATATTCAGAAAGTATGTAGGGTTCTAGTGAGGAACCTTGTTTGTATATCATAACTCCTTTCTGCTATAACTGTTTAGATGTGAAACATGGTGGAATTGTAGCGTGTTGAAACTCTCATCTCTATCCGAATTATATGAAAAATGAACCTCTCCCGTCGTCTTTCTTGGTATTTCTCTTCTTCAGACAAAACAGAAACAGTGCTTTTTAGATTGTGGAAGTTGAAATAACGGTTAAGTAACGCAAAGGCTGACACCCCCACCAATCCACTTTTAATTTTAGTGCTATTTTCTTTTCTTTTCTTTTTTAATCGAATCAGATTTAATATGAACCAATCCGAAAATAATAATTTACATGCCCACTGTAAAGCCCATTTACAGAAAAAGGAAAGCAACCAGCATTACAAACTATTTTCATAACCTCTTCTTTCTGTGTAAAAAAGATAATGTTTGATTGAAGTAACCCTTCACCACTGATAGACACTGATGACTTACTGGCACTGGTGACTCTTCTTCAATACATCTACGCATTGTAAAACCAACCACTCAGTGAGCCTTTTCCTTGGGTGGGTGCTGGGTCTAAATAAAATAAACCCACAAGCCGCAGAGATAGAACAAAAAAACGCATTGGCTCTTGCAATATATCCACCAGGTAGAAAGAAAAACATATAGTAAAATATAAACTTTCTCATACATTTCCATTGTAGGAAGAGACAAAAATTGATAAACACTTTCTTTGCAGGACATGAAACTTCAGGCCCATCTAATAGTCTTAGCTTAATTAATAGAAGCTGGAGGAAGTGGTTGGCAGCTTGCACTAGTCACACCTCATAACAACAACAATCCTCGTCTCGCAATAGCAACAAAACTCGTAAGTCATCTCATTCGGATTTAAACTAAAGAGAACTTTCTAGTTTTAACTCACATGATGTCACTGTTTATAGGGCAGAGGTTTGACAATCTTCTGCTCGACAGTCTCTACAAAGACGATATAGCAAGCAGACAGATTCAACTAACCAATGCTGGTTACGGATTTGGAGCAACGGCTACAACCGGAGAACCAGCCTCATCTAACCCCAACTCGCTCGGGATGCAACAAGATATTTTCTGTAAATATCCGAGACCACTTTACTTTTCTCTAAGCAACCCAAATCCGAGTTAAAGATTTGAGTTCATAATTTCACATACAATACAATCTCGAAAAAAAAAACAAATCTTATTTTCCTTTACTCGCACTTCTAAACAACAATCCAAATTGCACAGATTGACTTTGTATTCAATCACGTATCATGATATGCCTTTTTAATTTATTAAGTTCGTGTGCATTCAAGATCGTCTATGAGATAATTTATAACCGCCTAAAAGTATCGTTGTTGAAGAAGTGAGACATCTTGGTTTTTGTTCCCGTGAGTGAATGTGATATTTTAGTATTTACGAAGAAATATTCACTATGTTGTGATTCGTTTACTTTTTAGGTGGTAAATAAATATTATCGTATAATTAATCGTAAAAGGAAAAAAAAGAAAAACTGTGTTTAAAACAAGAAAGATATGATTTCTCCACAAATCATCAACAAACTGAATATTCCTACAATATACGGATATATACAGATCATATGATCAGTCAGTCAAATCAGATGATACGTACTATATACGACTACCTCACAGTTTCCTGACCACGTCACATTTTTATATATGTGAGGCACTATCTCAAAATCTGGTATCACCTCTATTCGATGGAAATATTTTATTCGTGTTTAGAACTTTTTAGGTACAGTTAACGTTAAGAAAATGATAACTAATACACACTTTATAGTCTGGCTAATAATTTATAAGAATTCATACACACTTTTTATGGCATCCTCTTTTTTCTCAAAAATACATTCCACCTTTTGTTTCAAAAAAAAATAATATATATATATATATAAGTAATTTGACTGCAATAGTTGAATATTTAATCAAGCAAGACTTTACCAATTGAGTTTGTACCGTGATACTGATAACGAGACCTTGAATTATTGATACAAATTAAAAAAATCTTAAGTTTGGCTTACTTAAGATGGCGGGTCAATACGACTACCTCCATGTTGCATTATCATCAGTCATACAAGCTTACGCAGCTATAAGCTTAAGGAAAGAAGAAAAGAACTGTTTTTACATCTAATTTTTTTCTTAACTAAATTAACTATTGATTATTAGTTTGCAACAGTTTGGTATAGGGAACTAAATTTTAATCGCTCTATTTTCCACATTGAGAATTTAAAGAAAAATATGAGAATATGTATTTTAATAAACAATTTATTAATGAAATGAGAAATTATAGGTTTCACCCATTTCAGTTAGTTCTAACTTGAAAATTCATAAAAATTAATATACTTCACAACTTATAATTCTAATTTTCTGACCATGGGCTTATTCACAGTATGATAAACTCCATGTTTTAGATTTTCTTTTCTAAAAATAAAAGTTTAAATTATAATATTATAGATATTTCATATCAAAAATTGAAAGATTTGTAAACTAATATATGAAAGTTTGTAAACCAGTTTATTTATTATTATTTGGTATGAGTTGTAAATCTGTAAGAATTAACTTGTTATCAAAATCAGAATTTGTGGAGGTACGACAGCCCAAATAAAACATATTGTACATCTATATAACACATGATATGTCGACAAAAAAAATACTATAACACATGGTATCAAAATCATTGATATTATTGACTATAAAGCGAGATTCAGTCCAACATAAGATAAAAATTATCATTTAAAACAGAGAAATTTTAGAAATTTCATACATTACTAATCAGTTCAAATTAAAGGCTCACAAAAACCTTAAAAATTGATGATGTGTTAATGAATAAACTAAATTTCATATAGGTATTTGGAGAAATAAATAAGTTAGAGCCTATCCATTTATAATTTACTGATTTTAAGTTCGATTATCAAAAAATAGTAGTATTATAATTACTCGATATTGGTCTATTCTGTATATGTTTTTATAGTTTCCCACGCTTAACGTATAGAAAAGTGTTAATGAATGAACTAGGTCACATATTGGTAGGTGAAAAAATTGTGGTCGCAAAGTTGTCTAAATTTTGCTTCTGATTGTTTTGATCGGTCAATTACGGCGGACACGCATAAGCACATATTGGTTACCATTGCAAGTTTGTTGTAAATTATATTTTGTTTGGATCAAATTGTAAATTAAAATTTATTACATGGTTTTTGCTTATAGCTATCAAAGCTTTGTCACTATTGCTGAACTGTAATTTTATGTAGTGATACATAGTCATAATTCACATTATACGAAACCATGGTCTTCGCAAATACATATCATAAATCATGGTAAGGTAATATTTTTCTCTCACTAAACTATAGAGTAGATTTGATCTCCTTACAACAAACCACTTTTTTGACAATATCGAAACAAAATAGCTAGCAACTTACTTTGACGCAGTTAATTTTATAGTTTCTTTCAACAGAGAAAATTTCTTAAGAAAAGACTTATAATTCAATAAATCATTTTTTCTAAATAAATCATTTCTTATTCATTTATATTAAGTTCATTAAAATCACTTAATTGTTTGTTTTTCCAACGGATATCTAGAGTGGCGGGCGCGAGCCGATTGCTTGATACATACGTAAATCGGAATATGTACTTCATAAATAAACAATTACCTTTTTTGTCAACTTCAATATAAATAGTTTTATTTTATTATGTTGAAATGATCATTCATCGTCACATTCTATCCAAACTAATAATAATATTAATCATAAGTATAATTATTATTATCAAAATTGTTGTTTTTTTTTTTGCTAAAAATTGTTGTTGTGGTTGTTGTGGTATTCTAAACTTAACGAGCAGCCATATTTGAGAATTCATAAAAGGGGATTAGTTTTGTAATTAGTAGCGTTGACAAAAATAAAATTTTGTAATTAGTAGCAGCTTGAAAAAAAGTAGTGGTAGTGTTCATATGCAAGTGGATCAATAACCACACTAAAAAAATATATGATATTAAGGTAATTACACAAACGAATTAATTAAAAAAACAAAATATATTTTTTTTAGGTCGGCAGCGATTACCAGATATTCTAGCTATGTATACCGTATTTTGTTTCATCTCATCGAGAACCTCTATGCATTAATATATTAAACTTTAAATAGTACTATTGTTTAATTTTATAGTTGTACTAGAAGAGGTAAAGATATTACCTATAACATAATATATACATTTAGGCATTCTTTTTCTTATAAATAGTATAGTTTAATTGATATATACAAAAAATATAACAATAATAATTTATACTTTTTTGTGTGCACAATTTATCCTTACAGATAATAATATTAATTTGAAACGATATTTTGAAATTTATAAAAAGAATAAAAGTCACATAAGTTCTATGAAACTCAAATCATTTCAGAAGACTGATTGAATACTCACTTTGTAATTAAAAAAAGAAAAGAATACACAACTCTGTAATGTTTGGACTAGAGACCAACAATAAAGTCCACCATATCCTTGTATCAAAAATATTAAATCAAACATCTCTCCTCAGATCTCTATGTCAAAAGTTCAAGGAGAATTCATATGTCCACCACCCTTTTCATAATTAATAACCCAAAGATAACACAATAACCAGTGAAACTCAAAGAAAAGTTGTATGAACAAGGTATCACTTTTTCATCGTGAACAAGGTATCACATAAAAGCTTGATTTGGTATGAATAAAAAGGAGAAAGAAAACATAAAAAAAGACTGAAGAGTTCACGTTCAAAACATGCAGTCTTATTTAAATTTATTTTCACATACAGTAAAATCTCTATGCATTAATATATTTGAACTTTAAACGTTTATCATTATATATATTATAATCAATCAACAAATAATATTTATTAATATATAGAAAACTGTTTAATCTATACATTAATTTTAAATGATATTATTAAAATAAAATGGTGGATCTACTAACAAAATGAATTACAAAAATTTGAAATTATAATTAACAATCTGACATATCATAACAGAATAGATGATGATATTCTATTTGCCTATAATATAAAAGTGATGTATGTTCATAAAATCAAAATTAATAAAAATAATGATCATTATTATTAATTTTGGTGATCTATGATTTATTTAAAAGCAATTATGCATAAAAGTTAGTTATTGCATTTAAAATTGTTGAAAATTTGGATATAAATTGAAAGATAAAAGTTTTTTTATGCAATAAGTAACACAAAATTATAAATTTTCAGTAATAAGATTTCAGCTTTAAATAGAAACAAACAACATTATATTCTTATTTTAGTATATTCTATGTCAGTTATATAAGAATAAGTTTATATAATTACGATTTATAATTTTTTTTAAAAAGCATATATTCATATAGGAGGTTCTGAAATAATTATTTTATACTGTAAATTATTTTACATTAGTTCAACTCATGACCAGCATAATTTATATTTTATACTTTATTTAGTGAATATTAATTTATAGAAGCTTTACTTTGTAACCAATTCATATATATATATACACATACATAGCCATCAACCTTTTTGCACTTAAACCTTTGTTAGCTAAAACAAAACCAAACAAAAAAAAAACATGGATTACGTTTTGGTTTTGTTGCCACTCGTATTGTTTCTATTAGCTTACAAATTCTTATTCTCAACCAAAACCAAGCGTTACAATCTCCCACCAGGACCAACTCCCTTTCCCATCGTCGGCAATCTCCACCTCGTGAAACCGCCGGTCCACCGTCTCTTTCGCAACTTTGCGGCAAAATATGGCGAAATCTTCTCCCTACGTTATGGCTCTCGCCAAGTCGTCGTGATATCTTCTTTGCCTCTCGTCAGAGAATGCTTCATGGGTCAGAACGACGTCATTTTAACAAACCGGCCGCATTTTCTGACCGCCAAATACGTCGCCTACGACTATACCACGATCGGGACCGCCGCTTACGGCGACCATTGGCGTAATCTCCGCCGTATTTGCTCTCTTGAGATCCTTTCCTCTCACCGTCTCACCGGACTCCTCTCCGTTCGTAGAGACGAGATCCAACGGTTGCTCACGAGACTCTCGCGTGACTACAATGGCCATGTCGTTGAGCTTGAGCCTCTTCTTGCAGATTTAACTTTCAATAATATTGTCCGTATGGTCACAGGAAGACGTTACTACGGAGACCAGGTTAGTTTCATCTAAACAAACATGTATCAACGTTTAATACAACAAATATTTTAAAAAAATCGTTAGACGTAATTAGAGGTTTATAAGGAATTAGTGCTTAGCCGTATCAAGGGTCGCGTAGACCGATTTTCTAAATATTGTTTCGTGATCGTTTTGCCGTTAGAAACCCTCTATATCGATTTTTAAAACACTGAATACTAATAACCTCACTAGTCCGTTATACTTCTAAATTCTAATGTTGTTGTCGAATATTTTAAATGTTTACATACCAAACATGGATTTGCTACATATGTATTTATGTAATTGGTTTCTAGCTACTTCTTGTGCATGAGAATTCATTCGATGTGGAATATATCGGCTAATTATTTTGCTTATATGTTTGTTTCGTAAAGGTTCACAACGAGGAAGAGGCGAATCTATTCAAGAAACTAGTGACAGAGATCAACGACAATAGTGGTGCGAGCCATCCAGGAGATTATCTACCGATTCTCAAAGTTTTTGGCCACGGCTACGAGAAGAAAGTGAAAGCACTTGGCGAAGCCATGGACACTTTCTTGCAGCGGCTACTTGATGATTGCCGAAGAGATGGGGAAAGCAACACAATGCTTAGTCATTTGTTGTCTTTACAACTAGACCAACCCATGTACTACAGTGACGTCATCATCAAAGGCCTCATGCTCGTAAGTACTCTCTCATACACATAGAACCTAGACTAGAAATCATATAAATTGTCCCCTTTTGTTTCTTGACCAGTGGTATGCGTTTACATGTTATATGCTTTTCTTCCATTAAATATTAGTATTTTGTGTGTCTAGTCAAAATGTAATTACAAATGCAAACATAAAGAACTGAAGAAAGATTGATGCATGGTTTGTGCTTTACATTTTATATTTACAAAATATGAAATATAAAGATGAACTAACATATTTGAATATGTATTATATGTTTTTCTCCAATAAAATATTAGTATTTGGTGTGTGTTTATCAATATTTAATTATAAATGCAAACATAAAGAACTGAATGAAGAAAGATCCATGGTTTGTGTTTTACATATAAATAATATTTACAAAATATGTATATGTAAAGATGAACTAACATATTTGAATGTGCATATAGAGTATGATGCTTGCGGGGACGGATACTGCAGCCGTGACGCTAGAATGGGCCATGGCGAATTTGTTAAACAACCCTGAAGTGTTGAAGAAGGCAAAGTCCGAGATAGACGTTAAGATCGGACAAGAACGTTTGGTCGACGAGCCGGACATTGTGAATCTCCCTTATCTCCAAAACATAGTCTCCGAGACTTTTAGGCTGTGTCCTGCCGCACCACTCCTTGTCCCGCGTTCTTCTTCTGAAGATCTCAAAATTGGTGGATACGACGTGCCACGTGGCGCTATCGTACTAGTGAACTCTTGGGCCATACATAGAGACCCGAAGCTCTGGGATGAGCCCGAGAAGTTCATGCCCGAGCGGTTCGAAGAAAAAGAAGCAGCAAACACGAATAAGCTGATGATGTTTGGGAACGGACGAAGGACGTGTCCGGGTGCGGCTTTGGGACAAAGGATGGTGTCGTTGGCTTTAGGATCATTGATTCAATGCTTTGACTGGGAAAAAGTCAATGGTGAGAAGATTGATATGACCGAGAATCCTGGAATGGCTATGCGTAAGCTCGTGCCGTTACGAGCCGTTTGTTATCAGCGTCCCATTATGGCTAGTCTCTTTGCTTAAAGTTACACTATATTAAGTTACTTGGTTCATGCACCTTTTAAAAGTAAGCGCTTCAAGTGTCATTTTCGGGTTTCTTTTTAATAAGTTTGGTATGATTGTTTTAAGGATTAAATAATACTTAGAAAATGTAAGATTCGATGGATGTTATGATGTTAATACTAAGATTCGATTGACGATAAGACGATAGTTTGTTGATACTGTGCATTGGATACTACCAATAAAATAAAGAGTTGTTGGCTGCCAATTTGGTGGATGACCAAATTCTTGATAACATTTAAGAAAATAACATATGTAATTCAGTAACGAAAAAAATAACATTTGCAAATCGATCATGCTCTACTTTCTGAGGAAGCCGGTCACATGGAATGACGTGAAAGATCATGTGAAGATATAACGGGTCACATGGAATATGTCACATTGAGATGTTGCATCATAAATAGAGTGGAAAACATTATCCTATATAGAATGCATGGAATCAAAACAGTAACCAATTATATATTCAGTTAAGTTGGTGATATTTTTTAGAATTTTTTTTTTTTGTAATATGTGTTTATTGAGACAAAACATCATATATTACGAAACAAAACGAATATTGAATATGAATTTTTTTTTCTTTTTTTGAAGAATAGAAATTTTGATTTGAACACTTTGGTTCTTCCTCCAAAAGTAAATGTGAATTTTTAAATAGTACATGAATTCTTTTTATTCCACTCACAATTTTATTATATAAAAATATTTTCATCGTATTCAGTCGATCTCTTTAATTAGTGAATAAATAATATTATCATTATAATATATTCAACAGACATATCATAGCTACATTATCAAATTGGTTACTCATCAAGTTTTTTTTTCTGTTCACCACCTAGTTTTTGGGGGAAATGTCATAAAAATAATACTTATAAATTTGAGTAAAACATAACACCAACATTTTCATCAATAAAAAAATGTCAATTACTTGAATTCACAATTTTGTTACATCGTTTGGTCAAAGAGAAAACTGGAATAGACACCCGTTATTAACAGAAAATCAAACAAAAAACTGGAATAGACACCCGTTATGGCGTGTCTAAATCTTTTACACTTCATTAGTTACAATTTATTTCATAAAGTAAACTATAAACTATAGACTTAGTTTTATTCAACCAAACAAAATATAGGCTTATTTTAGATCAAAAATCAAAAGATTTCACAGGAACAAGTAGAAGATCATGTTTCTTATGGGAAGTGAGTCCAGAAGCTTCATCCATGTCAACATCTTCAACACCTTCTGGTATCTTCCAATCAAACTGATACAAGAGATTCGCGAGACCAAACTCAACTGTTGTCGCCCCCATGTACATTGCTGGACAAATTCTTCGACCACCTCCAAAGGGTAACAACTCAAAGTGCTGCCCATTTGCCTCAATGTCACGGTCCATAAACCGCTCTGGGATAAACTCTTTTGGATCTTTCCATATCTCGGGATCGCGTCCAGTACCCCATGTGTTGACATGAAGCCTTGTCTTTGGTTGAATTGTGTAGCCGTTGATCTTGAACTCAGATATTACTTCTCTTGCCACTAGAAGAGGTGACACTGGATGTAACCTCCATGTTTCTTTGATTACCATTTTCAAGTACTTGAGTTTATCTGTTTCGTCTAAGCTTATGATTCTTGCTTCTTTGTTTTTCCCTATCTGGTCTCTGATTTCGGATTGAACTTTCTTCATCACTCGTGGGTTTCTTGCGAGTTCCGCCATTGCCCATGTCATGGTTATTGCAGAAGTATTGATTCCCCCTAGAAGAATGTTCTACATACAAAGACAGTTAGAGCATCAAATTAATTAGTGAGTTTTCTAAGTGAAATTAATATTGAAATATTAATATATTAAAATAATTTAATTATGTAATTAGAATCTATACTATTATTTGCGAAGTAAATTTTTGGAATCGAGCTTTCACGTTAAAAGTTAGACTGGTTAATGTCGTTGTTACCCTTAATAAATTGCTATATATAATAATTTAGTTAAAAACAAATTTTATATTAATAATATTAAATTTCTAAGAAGATAATTCTCATATATTTTGTTGTTATCTTGAAATAATATTTTATATTTCTAAAAAATAAGATAATACTTATATGTTGTGTTGTTATCTTTAAATAATATTTTTATAATAAAAGTTAAGATATAAAATAGTATATAATTAAATATTAATGAAGAAAAAACATTTGTATAAAAATATAGTCTAAAACATTTCTAATATATGAGTGTTTTGAAAATTTCAAAACAATAATTAGTATATATATTTTAATGAAATTTGCTGTGATATACAAATTATTTTATGGTTGGTATAAACTTGTTAAGAATATAAATAATAACTTAACATGTTGTTTTTAAATTAACAAATTATAAAATAATAAATATCTATAAGAAGATTATGCCCGCATGTGCGGGCAAGACACCTAGTTTAATAGTATAAAGAGTTCTATTAACAAGAAAAAAAAACAAATGAGAGACTCTTGTGAAAGTTTCTCAACTTTTTATCTTCTTCTCTCAATTATTTTGTTATTATATATTTTTGAGAGACTACCAATGTAGATTGTCTTAATATCAATCATTAGAAGCCTACATGATAGAAACAAAAACTACTTGTAGTAAATACATGAAACTGTTTGTTTATTGCTAATTTATTCTCTACCTTAACCTTGAAATTTTTATGAGATATGGCTCACTATACTTTTTTTCTTTTTGCTATAATTTGGTGCAGACTCACTATGCTTACCATCAAGATAGCTTTGATATGGTTTCTTGTGAGTTTGCCATATCCAAGAACAGCTTCTTCCTTCTCCAGCTTCAAGAGCAAGTCCACAAAATCATCTTCACTTCTTTCTTCTCTATTTTTCTGTAGATGTAAATCAATCATCTGTTCATAGAAAGCATCAAGATCTCTCACACTTCTCTCCCTCCTTGCATGTAAACCTGTGAACCAATCAAAGATCCAACCTATATAGGGGAAAAAATCTGAAGCAGAGAAGCTCCCCAACATCTCAATAGCCTCATGGACTAAAGCTTGGAACTTTTCATTGTTGAGCACAGTCCCTTGAAAACTCACACCAAATGATGCCTTGCAAACCACGTTAGCATTCAGGGAAAGATACGTCTCGCTCAAGTTAACCGGAGTTTTCTTATAAGCAGATTCAGTGATTGAGTGAATCAGCTTCTTCATCTCCATCTTCTTGATGGGTTGAATCAAGTTCACTTGTTTAGTACTAAAGAGTTCCATAACACACAGCTTCCTTAACTCTTTCCAGTAATCATCATATCTAGAGAAAGCAATGTCTCTAAAGTTATAAGAAAGTTTTCTTGCACCTGAAGACAATCAAAACCTAATTAATAGAATCAGAGAAAGACATAGAATAAATATCATGAAAACATATATAGATACCTTCCACGCTTGGACGGCTACAACAATTAAGGTCATGATCTCTAAGAACTTGTTTTGCCGTGTCAGGGGAAGAAACTACAACTGTTGGAACTCTTCCGAGTTTCACTAACATCACAGGACCATACTTCTTTGAGAGTTCCCATAGAGACTGATGTGGTAATGGTCCCAGCTGGTGCAAGTTCCCGATGAACGGTAAGCCAGGAGGAGATGGTGGTTGCCGACCGTCGCTCTGCTTAGTGCGCTTCACGGCGGTGATAAGGATAGAGATGAGGAAGAGAAGCGATAGAAGCCAAATCACTGCCATGTTCTTAACACGTTTCACGTTTGTAAGTGAGCAAGTGATGATAAAGCAAAGCTCTTGTTTTTTATATGCATGAACTTTTGTAACAGATTTGTGAAGAGATAATGATTTTTTAAATATGACATTAATTATCATGATGTCAACAACAAGAATAGTCTAAACTGGCATTTACTGCTTCACAGAGCAAAATTATATTATATTTGTATCATATTATATGGCACTGAATTTTTCAATATATATGGCACAAAACATAGCAAGAATGAACGCAAGCCAAATACTGCTATTTTACGTACATTTGACAATTGGCTTATTTTGTACGAATAATAATCTTTACACTTGTACTTGATTTGTCCAAAAAATACTTGTTATTACTTACACAAAAATTTATTTCTTACATGTTATTTGTCTCCGTTGTACTTGCTACTTGCAAGTACTTGTGAATGATGTAGACATATTTTTGAGTCTTTAAAAATTAATTGCTAGATAATCAACATGAAAAAACACGAGAATTACTCCAAACAAAATACTTGTATCTATAATAAAAAATACATAAATTTTGGTATGAAAGTACTTAATACTTCTTACGACAAAGAAAAGTATTTTTCTATATTAAGACATCTATTCATTCTTATGTTCTAAATATCATTATTCTTTTTAGTGACAAAACAACTAACGAACAATATTAAATCGAATCGCTAATTATTTTTGTTACTTGTTAGTTGCCATGTATTTCAAGTAGCAAAACTTAACAATTTGATATTTGACATGACAATGAGGAGTACTTGAAAAATCTAGACAAGTATGAGACAAGTCAGGGATATAAAACAGTAACAAATATTTGTACACAGGCTCTAGAACATAGTAAATGTATTCCACTCTTTGTGCTTAAAACTACAAATAGCTCAAGTTACAACAACATAAAACGGTACACCCTAACCGAACCATGGTTAACATCATAAATAACCAATCCGTAACCAAAAAAACTCCTGCTTATACTAAAAGCAGAGTAACCTGTCTCATCAACAAGCATTTTCAGATTCTTTAGAAAAATTTAGCCATCCAATCCAATCTCAAGATAATCAGGAAGTGTTTCGTTCCTGTTTCAAGAATAGTATGGTTCAGTTTCGAGAACTTGAGTCAGGCTTCATCTCCCTCTCTCTCAGACCACTGTGCTGGTGTAGTTTGGGAAGAGTCTGACAAGTTTGTTAACAGAATCTGAGTGGAACTTCCTTGCGAATAAGTAACATGGTCTTCTTATACCGTTCCATGTACATGGCCAATGAAGCTCTTCTCCACGCTAAGAAAAAAAACAAAAAGAAACAGAAGATAAATGAAGAGAAAAAAACATGACAGTTTCAGTATTTTGGAGTACAGTAAGCGAGAAATGTACCTTGCCAACGCTTGTCACGTGTACACTCACGTCATCAGACTGCAAGGAGCCGAGGAAGGAAAGTATATATCAAACAAAAAAGCGAAGAAACATAACAAGATGTCATGTATTGAAAGGAATGGTGTTGTGACATTATTATTACCGTGATATTTTTCAAGAACTTGAGTGAGATATCGCGAGCTCTGTATGTCTTAGGATGCCATCTACGCTCAGACCAATCAACATATGTGACTGACCAGTTCGAGATTCCTCCCGGATCAAGCATCTTTTGAAGAAGACCAACAAACATATCTCATTAAGGAGGAGTAGAATCAAAGTTATATAAGAAAGAGAGAGTTGCATTTGTTGATCCACTCACATGGAAGAATGTAGGTAGGTAATGTTCATCCGCAATGCAGTTCTTATTTGCTTCTACCCCTGGCTGCAAAATCATGTGAGAGTTTATCACAATCAAAACTGATACTTCAAGCTACAAATTAATATGCAAACTTACTCTGCAGAACTGGCGGAATTTAGAGTAGTAGAGATTATCAGCCATCACTATCAAAGCGTGTTGACGCTTCATTGTGAACCACTGCACCAAAAGGAGAAAAGTCTGAACTATAAATCATCTTTCTCGCAGACTCTATACATGTTCTCAACATTTCATAACTAAACAGAACAATCTACAACTCATGGATTAAGTTACCTGAGCACCCTTTCTGAAATCTTGCCTTGGGATTTCAGGTAACATGTGATCCATGTGTCTCCCTGTCCCATGAGGTCCACGATCCTCAAAACTTGACACAGGAGAAAGAGAGCAAGCATTGGTGAATATTAATGGTATAAAGATGTTCTAAATGTTTTCTAAGAGTCATTTACTTTACCTGTCAATGAAGCTGACATTACCCTGCATCAAATATCTATAAGTGTAGTCAAACGTATGCAACGGTATGCAGCTGCAAAGTTTAAAAAGAGAGAGCTGTAAGGAGAATGCAGCTGGAGAGCAAAGTTATATAAGTTTAAGATGAATCAATCACCTCTCAGAAAGAAGAACAAAGTGCTGGTTATCAGGATCCTCAAGAGCATTTGCAAGAAGCCGTCTCTCAGCATCAACCATAGAGATCCTCCCCCACGTGACCTGATCACTATGAATCTCCCGGTCCGAAAAGTGACGGCTGATGTGAACCGGTCTCAGCCTCGACGGGTGGATGTAAACACTGAACCTCCCTTCTTGACCCTGGAGAAACTTATCCCACAGCTTCTCAAACGGCAGAGTACCAGGGGTCAAGAACATGAACGCTATCTTCGATTTAGAGGTCAGAGCGGGAGGTGTTCTGAGTATGTCTCTGATCACAACTCGAGCCGCGACTTCCTCGTCAGTGTGTTTCCTGACGTGAACGTCAAGCCATCCGGAGAGAGCAGCTTGGCAGCCTCTGGTGGATAAGCCCTCGCAAGCGGGGCTCTTGACTTTGTGCTGTGGGTACATGTAAGTGCAGACCAAGAGGATGCTCGTGATGCAGACTAGTAGAACGATTAGTAAGGGCTTCTTTAATGAAGAGCGGTTACGGAGAGGCAAGTGGAGGTTCTGTGTCTCCCCCATTGGATCGAATAAAGTTTGAATCTTTATTAACTATCTTTTACACATTGAGCTAAAAACCTGAAGGAATTGTATTAAAAGGATGAATCTTTATCAGTATTAACACAACTATCTTCAGAAACAAGCAACTAGAAACATGAATTAAATACGCAAAGTCCCCACACGTTTTGGTGTAAACCTTGTTTTAAGGGAGCAAGTGCACGTTGTTGTTGTGAGTGACTATAAAGAGATTCTCACCCCCCACACGTTCGACGTAATCAAGACTTTCTTCCTCGTGATTCCTTTTGCTCCGCAAGCTGTACACAAACAGAAGAGTAAAGTTCACAGTGGACAAAAGCATTTTATCAGAGGAACGAGAACTAGAGTAGTTATTACAGTTACCTGTTTGATTCCAGCAGAATTGGTAATGGAAGAGAAGATGGGTAGATAAAAATAGAATCTTTGTACGAGCCCAGATCTCAAAAATGAAACCTTGGTGATCTTACTGTTAAAAGATCTAGGGGATTAAAAGCAAAAAAAAAAAATTAAAACAACAAGTCAAGAGATAAGAGACTGTGAGAATAAATGTTTATATGTGAATTTTGTGTGTCATGTGAACGAGTGTGTTTTTCTTTCCTATTGAAGAAGACGATTCAGATCCTCGATTTGTTTTCTCTCTCTTCGCTTTGAAATTAAGAAAAAGAAAGAAATCAGACAAGTGTTCAGAGACTTTCCTTTTTCTTTTCTAAATCTGGAAGCATTATTATTGGTTTAAATTATTTAATATTAATACATTTTTTTTTGACATATATTACATTTCTGGTTCATCCATAATGTTGCAGCTTACCCAAAAATTTCCGATAGTATTACTATAAATATTGTTCAACAAAAGCTGAAAATTTTGGCGAACAATAATCTAGGTCAAAGTTGAAATTTGTTACCTGCAAATAATTCAGACAATGAATTAATTTAATGCTGAAATTATAAAATGAATTGAATTTATTTGTCGACTAAATTCTGGAATAATACAAGAAATTGATTTTTTTTCCAACTGATACAATAAAATTGAATTTATGCCAAACACAACAGAAGCCGTTCAAAAAAAAAAAAGCCAAACAAAACAGAAGTAAGTTTTTGCCGTCAAAAAAAAAAAAAACAGAAGTAAGTTCAACTTTTGTGAGGTAAAGCTAAACGATGAGCTACAGAAAGCTTACTATTTAGGCCCAAGTAATACTTTTAAGTTCAGGCCCGTAAGAGAAAACCGAAACCAAACTAATCAAATTGGTCTAACCGGTCCGGTCAGTCACGATCATCAAGCTGGTTTTGCAAATACCAAGTTTGGATTTTTTTTCCAATCCTAAACCCTAAAAAGGATTCAGCGTTAAAAATAAAATAAAAAAACCTCTAAAAAGGATTCATCGCCGTTGGTCTGTTTGTTCTTCCTCTTCGAAACTCAGTCGCGCAGGTAAGAACCTTTCTGTGATTTGTTAATCTCAATTCTCGAAGTAAAGCCACGGTTTTGCAGAGCTGCAGAATCGTCCCAGCTCTAAAGACACTTAAAATGTCGACTCGACCTGAGCTGCTAGCGCCGCCGGAGATATTCTACGATGACTCCGAGGCTCGCAAGTATACTTCTTCCTCACGTATCGTCGAAATTCAGGTGCTTTAATTCTTTCCCTGAAGAAGAAAATATCTCTCTGTTTTTTTTTTCCTGAACTCAGCAATTGTTGTGATCTCTTACATATAGTCCTTATGGTTATTATAGGCGAGGTTGTCTGAGAGAGCTTTGGAGCTTCTTGCTTTGCCTGAAGATGATGTTCCTAGATTCTTGCTTGATATTGGTAAAAAAAACTTATTCCCTTTCATTTACTTATGATGATGAGCAATTTTGATGAAGAATCTGTGTATCATTTGCACACGTTTTTGTGTTGAGGTCTTGTATCTAGCTACTTTATGGATAGTGAATAGATGTAGTGCAAGCTTATCTCTTTAGCTCTGTTGCAAAAGGGGAGATTGACTAATAGTCTCTGTTGTGGTTTAGGTTGTGGATCTGGCCTGAGCGGGGAAACAATCTCTGAGAACGGGCACCAATGGATTGGTCTTGACATTTCAGCCTCCATGCTTAGTAAGTTCAATCATTAGTTTGCTAAGAATTCATGTACCATTCTAATTTTTTCTCTTGTAGAATCTCTAAGCCAACTTTTATATTTAATAATTACAATGTAGACGTTGCTGTTGAACGAGAAGTTGAGGGTGATCTTTTACTTGGTGACATGGGCCAGGTATGTCAGTCTCTTTTGGTGGTATATTCTTTCTGAAAAATTAATTGTAATGTATTAGCAATTGCTTATTCATGTACATTATCCATGTCTCAGGGCTTAGGTCTTCGTGCAGGAGTCATAGATGGAGCCATCAGTATATCGGCTGTTCAGGTCTTACTTCTCAAACTATGTGATTTTTTTTTGTGTTTTAACTACATTTACTTTCGTTTTAAATTTTTTTTTTTGTGTTTATTGTTCTAACCAGCTCTTCTTCCTTTTTCTTTCCCTGATTCCAGTGGTTATGCAATGCTGACAAGTCATCGCATGAACCTCGTTTGAGGCTAAAGTATGTGCAAATCATTCTACTTAAACTTGAGTCAATAAGACAGTGTCTAATCTTTGATCACTCAGGGCTTTCTTTGGGTCACTATATCGATGCTTATCAAGAGGAGCAAGGGCAGTTTTCCAAGTCTACCCTGAGAGCATCGCTCAGCGTGAGCTGATCCTTCGCCAGGCCTTACAAGCTGGATTCGGTGGTGGACTCGTTGTCGACTACCCACACAGGTACCTTCTTGTGAAAGCTTATTTTTGGTTTCACATTTGACTGCGCCTTAACACTTTGGCATGTCCTCTAACTTGCAGTACTAAGAAGAGAAAAGAGTTCTTGGTCCTCACATGTGGCTCTGTTCCAACCAGTATTAACGATGGGCATAAAGGAAGTGGCTCGGAAGATGATGACGATGATAGTGAAGACGAAGACAATGGAATGGTAAATAATATATATATATATATCCAATTCTCCTTACCGTCTTGATTACTTACTGCTATATATATAGAAGTGTTTATTTACCATTGTCTGTTTTGTTTGTGAAAAGGTATGTGTATCAGATAGGAATAGGCCAAGGAAGAAGCAGAGAACGAACAAGAAAGGGAAAGGAAGGGAATGGGTTTTGAGGAAGAAGGAACAAAGTAGAAGGAAAGGAAACGATGTTCCTGCTGATTCCAAGTACACCGCAAGGAAACGCAAGTCGCGTTTCTGATTTTCGTTACTAGTTTTAAAACGCTAGTTTATAGCGTTTGCATTATGTTTTGTCGTTGAAAGAAAAGAAAAATACTGAACATCCTTACTGTTTCTACATTTTGTGTGTACTCAAACCCTTTCTGGTTACTTCACAGATATCGCTTGTGATTTGCGCTGCCGCTAAGCCTTGTCCTCTTCTATTTTTAAAATTAATTTTAAAAAATTGCTGGCCAAGTTATCCATATGTTCAATCAAGTGAGTATAACAGTCAAAGGAATTATGTATATCTTCCACGTCAAGACAAAGAGCATTGCTTAGTCTGTCTCGACGATGTTCTTATGATCTCACGTTTTATGATGATACGTACGGTCATAGATGTCCAAAACCGAGCTTTCTCGTTGTGGATCATCATCTGGACTTGGAAGATTTTTCAGATGCAGTGGCAAGTTCTGCGTCGACTTTTCTTTGATACATTGCATAGTAACTTAGTAAGCTATTGTAGCTACAAGTTGTATTCAAATCCTTTGGCAATTCTAGACGGGTTTGAAACCAGAAAGCAAACATATGTTTCTGATGTTACATTATATAGTCTTACATTTAATCCAAAAAGGTTCAAGAAGGTGCAAGTGCCTACTATGTTTGTATATGAAATGATTTCAGTGAGCCCATAAGAGAGTAGTACTCTATTGGGCCCAATACAGAGCCCATTCAGTAATGGTCTCCTTGTCTGTGTTGTGTAGTTTTAGCCAGGTTTTAACAACAGTTTTCAGCTTGCAAGTTTTTAGTTTTATTTAGTTTGCTTGTATGGTACGTCTGCTTAGTTGTAAAGCTTAATTGTTGTTAGGGAGACGTAAACATCAACAATTGTGAATCAAATTCTCTCTTTATTTCAACCTAAGAACTTTTACAGTTTGGTTTTTGAAACAGAGAAAATGGAGAAGCAAAAGAAATGAGAGAAAGGTCAGAGCTTTATGGCAGAGTGGATGGCGACAACTCCACCAACAAGGTTCTCGTACTCCACCTTCTCAAATCCTGCATCCCCTATCATCTTTGCAAACCGCTCCTGCATTCATTTTTATTCAATCTAGGCATTACAAACAGAGGCTTAAAACTTGAAACGTCTTATCCACGCTTTCAAAACTTTAAACCTATGAATCTAGCACAACCATCAGCTACATATTTGATCACTAAATGTTACTAATGTTGCTCGGAAACTCACAGGTTAAAAAGATCATGATGACTACATCATTATATCCAAATCTTCCTAACCATGCCGTAACCTAAGAGGAAATTTTCCAAGAAAAGTAACAAGAAGTTGAATATTTGAACCTGAGGAGGAAACCGACGAACACTCTCAACCAAGTACTGGTAAGAATCCCTGTCACCGGCAATTAGTTCCCCTAAGTTTGGAATTACCTGGAACGAATACAAATCGTATCTGCAACACAAGAAGAAACAAAGTGAGATTATCAAATAAACAAAAAAAAACAAGACCTAGGGACTTGCTTACGTCTACATCATGTCTGTCTAATCATCAAAACTTACAGTTCTTTGAAGACTGGAATGTCAACATGGCTGAGCTCAAGGCACAAGAACCTTCCTCCTCGTTTTAGCACCCTGACAATGTGAAAGAGTTTTACAAGATTATACATAAACACTGAGACATGCTACTACATTCCAGACACACTTAAATCAAGTTGGTGTGAATATGTTTGTGTACCTGTAAGCCTCTGCGATCGCCTTTTCGATGTGCGTGACATTCCTTATCCCAAATGCGATAGTGTATCCATCCATTGAATTGTCATCGAAACTCAAGGCCTCTGCATCTCCTTCGACCCATACGAGTGACCTGTTGTCACTTAAACCTATTCAAGATAGCAAAGGAAGCTTGAACTCTTTCATACAAAGCAAAATGTAAATGATCCAAAGAGGACGCAAAACAAACATCAGAGGTTTCACCTCTCTCAGCAGGACGTTGTTTCCCAACGTTTAACATGTTGGGGTTAATGTCACACACATAGATCTGAGTTTCTTCATGTGAAGCCTCATCAACTTTCCGCAACGCTCTTCGTTTGACACTGTTAAAAGCATCAAAGATCCTAAACGCAACATCACCTGCACATTAGAGACAACCCCTTAGCAATATCTACGACAAGAGTATACTTAAACAAAGATCAGTTGTATGGACTAACCCGTTCCACCGGCCACATCAAGATGCTTCATCCCTGCGAATGGGCTAAGCTTCCCAACGAGTCTGAAATCAAAAAGACCACCAAAAGTGACAATCTTTATACAAGAGGAAACCAGTGATATAAAAATATCACCACGAGAGTGTAAACCTTTCCTTCCATAGCCTATGCAAGCCAGCGCTCATGACATCATTCATAATATCATAACTGGAAGCTACATTGGTGAAAACGTTGCCAACCAACTTGCTTTTCTCTTCTTCCTTTATTTGTTGAAACCCTGAAAATCAAAACAACGGAGGTTAAACTCACACAAGAGAAAGCATAATCTTGAATACTAAAGAGGCAAATGAAGAGATGGATGATAGATTCTGGAGAGTGAAACCAAAACTTGTGGCATGAGAATGAAGTGAAGCAAGAGAGGAACGGTAGCTCAATATCCTGCTCCCAAGTGTCATCCTGCTGCTTAGGTATCGAAGTGCCATAGCTTGTATAGAAAGTCTGCACGCCGAAAAGAAAAAACCAAAATCCTAAATTTTGAAACGTAACCTTCAAAATTTAAGCTCGAGAACTAACGAGGAATCAAGAGTAATAGAAATGGGAATCTAATTCATGAATAATACCTCCGAGATCGAGTCAGTGCAGACGTCGTGATGTTATTACAGAACATACCGGTGCCAGAACCAGACCAAAGTTTGACCGAGCGAGAGAGTATTTGACTCTCTAATCGCGAACGGAGTACATATTGGGCTTTTGTAAATCAGTTTAGGCCCATTATGAGCTTTTAAAACTGTTAATTAATAATGGGACCCCAATTAGTAAAAGATCATTTTGGTTTTACGCCGCCGCGTAAAACAAATCGCCGCTCAAGGCAACGGTTATGGTTGAAATTGATCGACGATTGTTTGGATCCGCGATGGGGGAAGACGAAACCGAAGGAGAAAAACTGACCTGCGACGGAGGAGGTCAAGTGAAAGTGACGAACTGGTTTACACGTTAGTGCATTCAACTTTTTTTTTCTAATTTTGTTTTTGGCATGAGGGAGTATGCGTTAATTTAGCTTATGGGGGAGGGAAGCACGATTAATCATGCCATTCGTAGAAATTGAAAACTTCTCTACTTTTTTGAATTTGCAAGTCTGTCTACTGAAATTTTAATTTAATTTAATTTTTTTCTATTGCCAAGCTCAATCTACTAATAATAATTAAAAAAAAAAAAAAGAGAAAACTAATAATGGGATGAAACATTTGATTTTGTCTCCACCTGAAAAAGCGGGAAGTCTCACCACAAAGTTCGTTTTTTACTTTCTCGGATCATCACATTTTCCCTTTTCCTTCTTATTTTCTCCGCAAATAATTTTTTTAGAAGGATGCACGCAGCATTGCACCTTGTTCTTGACAAAATTCTGTAAAAAAAGGTATTATCTTTGTAATAGTTCCTGGTTAGATTTACAGTGACAATTGATTCGTAATCCATGTGACAACACAAACAATTTGATTTGTAATCCCTCCTTCATGCATCGAGTTTATATCGTCCAGCTCGTTTTTTTTTTGCATGTGGGAGTTCGATGGCCTCCAAATCAATCTTTTTTTTTTATTACGAATCTAGCTGCATGTCCATCTCAGATATATGAATCTACTTGCTTGTGTTGAAGTTTGCTTACTTTTCTTCATCTTGTTTTAAAGCGAATATCCTCTGTTATTGTGGCTTTCTTTTTGAAGAGCATGGTACCTTTATTATGTTTTGTTAGAAAAATATGCATCAGTAGAAGCTTCATGTCTCATTTACATCGGTTGTTTCATCTCCTTTGGTGTGTTCTTATTACAAGACATCTAGAGAAGTCTCTTTCTTTAAATCTGCATTTACAACCTACTCCCATTTTGAATGTTGTCCTTGGAAAAGTCCCAACTCTCATCACTCGTTAAATTATAATTCGCAGGCTTGGGTTTGTTTCTGAAGCTAAGAAGAGTTTAAGCTTTAAAAAAGAAGAAAAACTAGAATGGCGACGTTTTCAATGAGAGATTTAGATGAGGCTCTCCAAGGATGTGGCCAGAAATCGTAACCTTCTCTCTCACTCTTATTCTACTTCTTGCGGTATTGCTTCTAAGATCATCTGCATATTTTTTTATATCTCCTGGTTGTTGCATTTACAGAGGGATTGAAATATGGCGCATCGAGAACTTCAAACCTGTCGCTGTTCCAAATGAGTCCCATGGCAAATTCTTCTCCGGGGATTCCTACATAGTCTTAAAGGTTGGTAGTATTTTTTGTTCATATCTCTAGTTGATTTTATATATATATAGCTCTTGATAATTTTTAAAACTTTCTTATATAACTCTATCTCACGCCAGACCACAGCGTCAAAAAGCGGTTCCCTGCATCATGATATTCACTACTGGCTCGGTAAAGATTCCAGTCAGGTAACAACACTTTCTTCATATAGTTGCGTATTCTTTAATGAATAAGAATAATGGTGGTCTTTGTGTTGATTAAAACAGGATGAACATGGTTCTGTAGCCGTTATGACAGTTGAATTAGATTCAGCCTTAGGTGGGCGTGCTGTTCAGTACCGAGAAGTACAGGGTCACGAGACTGAGAAGTTCCTTTCCTACTTCAAACCTTGCATAATACCTCAGGAAGGTGGAGTTGCTTCCGGGTTCAACCACGTGAAGCCTGAGGAGCATCAGACGCGTTTGTATATCTGCAAAGGCAAACATGTCGTCCGTGTGAAAGAGGCAAGTCTTTTAACAATGTCATGAAATGGTTTTGGTTGGTCTTCTCAACTGATTGTTTTTTTCCCCCATTTACAGGTTCCGTTTGTTCGTTCGACTCTCAACCATGACGACGTTTTCATTCTTGATACAGAGTCCAAAATTTTTCAATTCAGTGGTTCTAATTCTAGTATTCAAGAAAGAGCAAAAGCTCTTGAGGTTGTTCAGTACATTAAAGACACGTACCATGATGGAAAGTGCGAGATCGCAGCTGTGGGTGAGTGAACTTAACTGTCACAGAACAAATGGAGGTTAAGGTTGTCACCAACTTGATTGAGTTTTTAATGACTTTCTTTCTTGTAGATGATGGGAGGATGATGGCTGATGCTGAAGCTGGAGAGTTTTGGGAATTGTTTGGCGGGTTTGCTCCACTTCCTAAGAAATCAGCAGTGAGTGATGACCAAACCGCTGAGTCTGACGGGATCAAACTCTTCAGGTAGAACACCTTTGATCTTGCATTGTAATTAACCAATTACTGGCACAGATGATTATGTTCTGACATGAGGCATGTTTGGTCTTTCTAGTGTGGAGAAGGGACAGACAGAAGCCGTAGAGGCTGAGACTTTGGAGAAAGAGCTTTTAGACACTAACAAATGTTATATTCTAGATTGCGGTCTCGAAGTGTTCGTTTGGAAGGGACGAAATACTTCAATTGATCAAAGAAAGAACGCGTGTGAAGCTGCAGAAGTACATTACTTCACATGCACCAAACCAATAGTCTTTTTTGATGAGTTTTGTTCACTCACTGTCATATTGTCACTCTTAATTTTTTTCAGGATTTTTTCCGTTCGTCTGAACGTCCAAAATCAAACCTAATCAGTGTGATGGAAGGGTTTGAAACAGTGATGTTCCGATCTAAGTTTGATTCATGGCCGGCTACAAGTACAGTTGCGGAGCCCCGGCAAGGCAGAGGAAAAGTTGCAGGTGTAATAGACTATTAGTTATATTAATCAAATCGCTGAAGTTTTAAACATTCCATTGTGAGATGCTTAATCTCTGTTTGTTTCTTCACCAGCTCTTTTGCAAAAGCAAGGAGTTAACGTTGAAGGTCTGGTTAAGACTTCTTCACCTTCTTCTAAAGACGAACCCAAGCCATACATTGATGGCACAGGAAATCTCCAGGTAGTTACTAATTTGTTGCTACATGTGCATTGATATGTTTGAGTAATCAAAACAGTCTTTTGATTGGTAATATGAAATTTTGCAGGTCTGGCGAATCAATAACGAGGAAAAGATCCTTCTCGAAGGAGCAGAACAATCAAAGTTTTATAGCGGAGATTGTTATATATTGCAGTACTCATATCCCGGAGATGACAGAGAGGAATATCTAGTGGGCACTTGGTTAGGAAAACAAAGCGTCGAGGTCAATTTCATCACAGACACACACATATTATATAGATAGCTTCTTTCTCTATATATATGTGCTCACTGATGGTGATATATACAGGAAGACAGAGCATCTGCTATTTCCATGGCAAGCAAGATGGTTGAATCCATGAAGTTTATGCCGGCTCAGGTGCTTCTTCTCATTGTTTCCATTATAGATTCTAAGGTTCATATACATATTGGATATGAATTTATTAGTCTAATCCGTGCAGGCTCGCATTTACGAGGGAAAAGAACCAATTCAGTTTTTCGTGATCATGCAAAGCTTCATCACATTTAAGGTATTTTTTTTTAGTTTTGAATTTGATCTTTTATCACAATCTCTGTAACAATTCGTTTTCAATGTCTCAGGGTGGTCTAAGTGATGCGTTCAAGAAGTACATAGCAGAGAACGAAGTCCCTGATAATACTTATGATGCAGAAGGTGTTGCGCTGTTTAGGGTCCAAGGTTCTGGACCAGAGGACATGCAAGCCATACAGATAGATGCGGTATGTGTACTGAAACTCTCAATTAAACTGCCTTCTGGTTCATCATGTTTAGTACAGTTAATTCAATTAGTATCTGGTTCCAACAGGTTTCCACGGGGTTAAATTCTTCGCACTGTTATATATTACATGGTGATTCTACTGTTTTCACTTGGTGTGGCAATCTAACTACCTCGGATGATCAAGAACTTATGGAGAGAATGTTGGATCTGATTAAGGTAATATGTGTTAATGAGCCTTTTTGTACATTTGGGAGCTTGCCTCCTCATATCTCCTCATTTGCTTGAACCTATGGCTCTTGTTTTTTCTTCTATACAGCCAGATGAACACACCAAGGCACAAAAGGAAGGTATAGAGTCTGAACAGTTCTGGGAATTATTAGGAGGAAAATCAGAATATCCGAGCCAGAAGATCAAGAAGGATGGAGAGAGTGATCCTCATCTCTTCTCTTGCACCTTCTCAAACGGTAAAACCATTTGCCAGCATATGTTCCCGCTTTGTTTTCTCAATCCAAGAATTTATCTAAATTGTTATTTACATTTTCTGATGGGTTTTGTTCTTGTGGATGTTGCTATCTTACCAGAAACTCTAAAGGTAAACGTATGGTTTTCATTTTTGTAAGCCATCTTTATGTTAAGATCTTATTGAGACTCTTCTTTCTTTTTATTCCCATATATAGGTTACAGAGATCTTCAACTTTACTCAAGATGATCTGATGACTGAAGATATCTTCATTCTTAATTGTCACACTGAAGTATATGTCTGGGTCGGGCAACAAGTTGACCCCAAGAAGAAACCGCAAGTGTTAGACATTGGAGAGGTATTTAAGATTCATTCAACTAGATATAGACTGACGTTACTGGTCTTACAGATCTTCTTCCTCATTGTCTTCCTCAACAGAAATTCATTAAGCACGATTTCCTCCTAGAGAATCTAGCAAGCGAAACACCGATATACATTGTAACGGAAGGAAACGAACCTCCATTTTTCACTCGGTTCTTCACCTGGGACTCTACTAAATCTGCAGTAAGTCGCTTCTCTCTCTCTACACTTGCTCGAAACTCTCTGGCTAGAGTCTAACTCCTATCAAGCGCTTTGTTCAGATGCATGGAGACTCTTTCCAGAGAAAGCTCGCAGTCCTAACAAACAAAAAGCCGCTTTTAAATGTAAAAGCTTTACCTCATTTAGTTACATGTGAGCAAACTCAATCGCTGGGTTTCTGTCTTACATGTTCTGTCCTTTTTTTTGCCCAGAAACCTAAAAGGAGAGTACCAGTGTACAGCGGCCGGTCCAGCGTTCCAGACAAACCGCAGCCCAGGTCAAGAAGTGTGACCTCTACTACAGACAGATCACGTGTGAGGGGACGGTCTCCAGCTTTCAACGCACTTGCTGCAAACTTTGGGAACGTAAGCACACGAAACCTATCAACTCCACCTCCTATGGTTGGCCCAATGGTCCGGAAGCTTTACCCAAAGTCTCATGCACCAGACCTCACAAAGCTCGCACCCAAATCCGCAGCTATTGCTGCCCGCACAGCTATTTTCGAGAAACCCAAGCCTACTCCTCCTCAAGAAACACCAACTAGCCCCGGTTCATCTGAAGGTCTGCTGCAAAATAAAAACTTTACATTTAAACACCCCAAACTGTTGATTTGGTGAGATAACTTGAGTTCTAGAGCTTAACATTCTTTGCTCTTCTTTTTTGATGTATGAAGCTACAAACGGAGCAGAGACGGCAGAGGATGAATCAATGAGCAACATTAAAGAAGAAGAAGCAGAAGAGGAAAGCAACCTCCCTACATTCCCATACGAACGCCTCACAACCGAATCAGAGGATCCTGTTCCAGATATCGACCTCACTAGAAGAGAGGTCAGATTCTTTTAAACACTCTTAACACATATTACAAGATTCGTTAGTTTGGGTTTGTGTGTTAATGGAGACAGCTTCTCTTTCCAGGCATACTTGACTGCAGCAGAGTTCAAGGAGAAATTTGAGATGACAAAGAGTGAGTTCCATAAACTACCAAAGTGGAAACAAAACAAGCTCAAAACGGCTGTTCAATTATTCTGAACACACTTCTTCCCTCATGACTTCTTCTTCATCATCGACTTAACCCCCAAACCCGTAAGTTGGATCAATTTTTCGTCTTATCTTACTCAAAATCTTCATCATGTTTTGATGCAATGTTTTATCTATTGATAGACCAAGAAATCATGATTAGCATGTTTTGTATAGTCTTAATCTTTTCTTCCTCTTCTTTTGCAGGGGAGGGCATCATACATATTTCAGTTTTGAGCTGCTTTCAAATAATCAAATATATACATTCTCTATATATTTTTATATATACATAATTCAATTTTTTTTCTAAAATGATACTTAGGATTACATTTTTGTATTTGTTTGTTTTATGATCTATCAGACTATCAGTGTGGCTATGGTCTTTTTTTTTTTCCTGGGCTTGACTTTTCTCTGTTGGTTTAACACTATTACTAGATTTCCACCCGCACAACCGTGCGGGTATATATTTTCACATTTATATATATAGATATTTGTTTTACATAATTATTATATATTTTTAATGTTACTCACATATTTAAATGTTTGTATAATTATACCAAATATAATAATTTTATAGTTTTCATGCTGTAAATTAAAATCATCACATATATATGTTGCTTATTATATATTTGTCTTATTGAATTTGCGTTTGATTACTAAACTAAAATTTTTAGTGCATGAAACAACATATATGAAAATAATTTTGTATTTAATTTATTATAATTATGATCCGTAATTCAAATCGCTAGATTTTTTTAGTAATTTTTTAATGTTTATTAATTTTGAATAATAAATTACTGTATTTTAAAAAGTTTAAGATAAGTTAAATTTTATACATGTATTATATAGTTTACTAATATTAACCCGTTCTACCAACATATTATATTTTTAGCATAAATATTTCATATTTATGAAAGTAAAATATGTTAACTTATCAATTTAAAATAATTTTATCATATTTTGTTCAATATAACATTTTTATTTTAAAATGATAGATATTATTATAAAATTGATAAAATAGGATATAATTTTATTCTTTTAGTAACATTTCATTATTAATTACAAAATTAGTTGAAAATATTTATATTCAATTTATGACAATTAAGATCTTATTATAATCTTTTTCAAGAGATTTGTTAGAATTTTTTTTTAATTAAAAGATATAAAAGATATTATGATTAAAGTAGTTAAAAATATTATGTATATTAGCATTAGTGATATACATTTAATATAAAATTTAAATGATGGTCCAAATAAAAATATCACTCATAAAAAAATCATGATTTTTATTTTATTAGAAATTGTTTTTGAAAAAATTAAAATAAATATAAATATAAATATTTATTTCTAACAAAATCTTTTAAAATTATTAATAAATGTATTTGTGAAATTAATTAATTTCATTTTATTTAAATTTTTGTTTATAAACCAAAACTATATTCAATTTTAATTTCTAATTATATTTTATGATAATTTAAATTAAAACTAACTAATTTTTGAAAGTAAATTTAAAAAGATTTTAAGAAGATTTTAAAAAGATTTTGTTAGAATATTTTAAATAGATTCATTTGTATTTCAAATAAAAAGATAAGGATATTTAAAGATATAATAATGAATTTATGTTAAATATGATATTTTTTAGGAATAGTCCAAACTAAAAAAATCACACATGAAAAGAAGTCATGACTTCTGTTTTAATATATAAGATTGAAGAAACAATGTGAATAAAATCTAATCTTTAATCAGGTGGTCAGTAAATCTTCATTAATCCCATGTTTTAAAATTTTATTTTGTCACTTATTATAATAACCCAAATAAAACGGAGTATAAAAAAATAAAAAAAAATCAAAAACGGCAAAAAGTGAGAGGAGTAGTGAAGACGAAGTAGAAGTAGAGTAGAAGCGAGGGTGGGTGTATACGGTGATATCGATCTCGTTAATTGTTTCTGATAGTTTCGTTCTGTACTATTATTATCCATGGCGACGGAGCGTCCTTCTTTTGAGCTCGCCAAAGGCATCAATGGCCTCGACAAAATCATCCTCCGCGAGTCTCGCAACCGCTCCGCCGAGGTAGTTGCTGCTTCTGCTCCGCGGAGATTGATCTGAGATTTTAGATCTTCGATGTTCTCGTTTGATTGCGATTGTTGATCCCTAGCTCGTGTGATTGTGTTATGCATTTGATTAACGGAAGAACCGGATCTGTGCCTTTATATTGCTTGATCAATGTGTAAAATGTAAGCGTGATCTATGAATCTATAGGGTAATATAAAGAGTATTGAGAATCGTGTAGCGATGATGATAGATTGTGGTTTCTTAGAGAGATGATGTGAATTAACAAACAGAGTGAGCTTTCTGCTCATTTTTTTCTCATCTCTGTATGATTACTTTTCCTTTAATTTTAGTGATCTTGATCGAAATGCAGGTATACTTGTATGGTGGACATGTGACTTCTTGGAAGAATGAGAATGGAGAAGAGTTACTTCACCTCAGTAGCAAGGTATTGCAGATCAATACCATCTTCCATCTTATTTAATATTCTTTCAAACTACATTAGAAATGCTTAAGGTTATGTCCCTTTTAACTTGACTTTGTGGAGAATAGTTAAAGTTGGATGCTAAACATTTATCGTTATATGCATCTCATGTTCTTTCTCTGTTTGGTTTTAGGAAGTTGATGAAAGATTTGGGGAAAAAATTGTTTAAATTTCATTATTTACATCGATTGTTACTTTAAAGGAAAGGAATCTTCACTTCTTTAGCTTAGTTTCCTAAAGAAGTATGTGAATGAATTTGATAATTTTATTTTGCAATCTAGTTAGTGGTTTGCTCATAAGAATAGTTTTTGTTTTGCCTGGTTACGTGAGTGTATGAGCTCAAAGCAATAGAGATCTGATACCATGCTCTATGCATTGTGCAGGCTGTATTCAAGGCTCCAAAACCAATCCGTGGAGGGATTCCACTATGCTTTCCACAAGTAAGTGTATATTTCTTCCTTTGTTAGTTCCATTTTACTGGTCAAATATGCTCATGAAATTATGTTTTTTGTGCGTGCAGTTCAGTAACTTTGGTACACTCGAACAACATGGATTCGCTAGAAACAGGATCTGGGAAGTCGATGCTAGCCCACCTCCTTTGCCAACGAATTCTTCTTCTAATGCTTACGTTGACCTGATCCTAAGGCCAAGTGAAGATGATCTGAAGGCATGGCCTCACAAGTAAGGTTCTTCAAAACTCGGCTCTTTATATCTTCTTAGAACAGTATGCATGCACGTATTAAGCTAGAAATGTCTACATAGAATCTTGGGTACTTTTTCTTCATCAACTCTCACAAAGAAAGAGCTGAAGGACATTACTAACTATCATCTCGGTGTGTATTCATTTCAGTTTTGAGTTCCGGATGAGGGTGGACTTGGGATCTGAAGGAGAATTGACACTGACATCTCGTATCAGAAACACAAACTCTGATGGAAAGCCGTTTACATTCACATTTGCTTATCACACCTATTTCTCTGTCTCGGACATCAGGTACTCTCATTTGCATTCATGTATTTTCATGCCAACTTGGTGCAGTTTTACTTTTCATTTTACAAAAGTGTGGAGCTATATTGCATTGAACTCCTATATATTTGCTTGTGTACAGTGAAGTACGGGTTGAAGGATTAGAGACGCTGGATTATCTAGACAACTTGAAGAACAGAGAACGCTTTACGGAACAAGGTGATGCTATAACTTTTGAATCCGAAGTAAGTTTGCAATCCCATTCTCTCCGTTCTTTCTGAGATATCTATTTGTATCATCACTCAAAAAAAAACTTTTACTTGTTCAAGACTGACAAGATCTACCTGAGCACTCCTACGAAGATTGCTATTTTGGACCACGAGAAGAAGAGGACGTTCGTTGTTCGCAAAGACGGGCTTGCTGATGCCGGTAAGACGTAAAACTAGTTTTGTATACAGTATATCACGAAGCAAAAACTGAGTCATACTCATATTTTTCAGTGGTGTGGAATCCATGGGATAAGAGGTCAAAGACGATATCAGACTTGGGAGATGAAGACTATAAGCATATGCTTTGTGTTGAAGCTGCAGCTATCGAAAGGCCGATCACATTGAAACCGGGTGAAGAATGGAAAGGAAGACTCGAGCTCTCCGCGGTTCCTTCAAGTTACTCCAGTGGACAGCTTGACCCCAAGAAAGTGCTCGAATGATACTCCTCCCTTTCTCGTACAGGTAACTTCAATTTACTTTTCTTTGCCTTTTATATTCTGTATGAACCCTTTTGCGTGTTTCAAACTTCAAAACATACAAATCTTTCGTTTATATAAAATTATAAACAGAATACTAGTAGTTTTTTCCTCTATTTTACATTTTTTGTGTTAATTTCCTCTATTTTACATATTCTGTCATTTGCTAATACCATAGGGTTGATAAAGTTACATTTGGATTGTGCAGTACGATGAAGAAATGAGTGAAGGGTGGTGTGAAGATGTTCATCGTATTATTATACTATAGAAAGAAACTGAGTTTGAATAAAAATATCGATATGTGGATGAGATGAGACTTGCACTCGTTAAAGTATTTTGGTTTCATTATATTTAAAGGTACATTTGACCATCAATCAGTGCTTGTGTCTGGCCCTTTGTCCGGTCACAGATCCAAAGGTATTTCAAACATCTCACACGAATCGTTAATTATATGTGTGTGATCTCCATGCTCTAACTTGTAGAGTAGGACTTAGTTGAAATTGGGCTTTTTTCATTTTGCGTTTTGCACTATACATTAGAAGCAAAGGGGGTGTTAGAGACCTTACCTATTTCCATTCCAAAACATCGTTATGGTTTAGATAAAATATTAAGCAAGTTTGATAGGAAAAGAAAAGACAGGATTTCAAAAGATTTAATGCCAGAACTTGAGGCAGATTCCAGCAGGTACAACACCAGTTGTTGATGATCTCTTGCTCTGTATACATTCTGAGAATGTATCCACAAGCTGTTGTCCCAAAGAAGACAGATCATCCTTGAAAGTCTCTACAAAAACCTTCACTACTTTAACTTCTCTATGAGTAGCTCTTAAGCTATACCATGTCAAGAAACTTTCCCTGAAACTCTTGTCTATATGCCCTTCTTGCTCTAAACATCTAGTGGTCTTCACTACATGACCCAAGTCTTTATCTCCTCCTACTCCATTTTCTGCTACATTGGTCTCAGGTTTCTTGGTTGATGTTCTTGATTTGGATCTTTTATTCCCTCCTTGCTTGCCGTTAAATGCGTCTCTCTTGCAGGGTGTTATTACAAACAAGTCTCTTCTCTCTATCTCGTTGACTTTCCTTTTTAAGACCCTCTCCTCTTCAATCTCAGATTCTACTTCTCCTGCACTATAGTGTTCAGCGTTGTTATTGTCACTATTTTCTTTGCAGCAGCTTTTACTGACATTGTTGGATTCATCTTCAGCCAAAGATGGATTACTACTACAAAGTCCACTGCTAGAGTTCGTCAAATGGCGTTGCCTGTTCCCTGCTTCCTCTCCATCATCCTTCACACCTGTGACCCGGTTTTGCGAAGAAGAAGACGGCTCCTCGGAGTCTAATCTCACATTGACTGATCTTGCTTGAACCTCTTCTACTCTCGCGCTCATCTTGTCACCTAACCAGAACTAAAGTCAGAACACACTTCAAAACAAAAGTAATGTCTAAGCAGAAAACTAACCTTGTCTTGAAACAGATTCTGGTGGTGGTGAGACCATTTTGTCAAGAGCTTCCATTGCAAGAGAGCACAGCTTCTGAACTTGTGATCCCGAATCAAATCTATTGACGATACCTCGAGCCATCTTCATCTCCCAACTCACTAACGGACCCACATCACCCTCCAGCTTCTTCACCGCCTCATCCATGAGTTCCAACAGATTCTGATACCTCCTTGTACCTCTCAACATCTTCTGTCCTAAGCAAACACGGTAACAAAGAACATCTACACGCCTAGTCTCTTTCGCCACCTTCACTTGCTTCCTCCAGCATCTGTAAGTTCACACACATATTATTACACTACACTCTCCAAACAGATGTCTTTTTCATATTTCTTACAAGAATCTTACCCAAGCAAATCATTATCTTTGCCACAAAACACGCAATGAAACCTACCATCAAGACCTCTTACATCATCATTACACCCAATCCCATACCCATCTTCCTTGAAAGCACACTCCAAATGACAAGACAAACCACAACCCTCACAAGCAATCCATAGACTCGGATCTTTGTTATCATCAAAGTTCTGACAAACACAGCAAGAACATCTTCTACAAAAGGTATCTTCACTTCCGAGCGCAGCTCTACAAGCTAAATTCTCGCAGCAGATGATGTAACTAGTAGTCGTCTTCTGTCTCTTCCTCCTCGAGATTTTACGGTCAAGACAAGAGGTTTCACCGAGAGGACGAGAGACGAGGTTCAGTAGGTTTTGAATGAGTTTTGGTTTGGCTAGACCAGTGTACTTCCTCTCTTTACCCATCTCCGCGCATATGATCTTCATAATCTCGTCCCGGCTCCACGAGTTTAAAAGCTCCGAAGCTTCTTCTGGCTGCTTGGACAATGCGTGGATCAGTTCTCTTCTCTCGCTTACACTCAAACCTTTCTTTTTAGGAAACTCAGTGCACACGACACCTGCAAAGGGAAAAGCACAACACTTTAACCCTAGAACAAGTGTGGGAAGAAGAACAAAAAGGGGGATCGATTTGTGATTTTTAATGGGTAAAAGATCATTCAAAGTTTAAAAACTTTGTCAACGAAAACGATAAGTCTCAACAACCCATGAACCAAAAATTTCAACAATGACGACGAACGACGAATCCAATGCGAGAAATAAAGCGTTTAAGTTCATATATGAAACAGTTCCGACAATTAAAACGACGTCGTGTTAGCGACCTACTAAAAGCATCAACCAATAAACGCATGAAAGTAGAACAGTGAGAAGACAAAAGACGTTCACGTCGACATGAAGAAGAACTCGTACCTTGAAATGAAGAAGGATCCATGTCTTCTTCTGGGCCCACATTACTATCAAAACGCCAGATCTTTGAGAGCTGCAGATAAGTTTTCCGACAAAGAATAAAACATAAGTTAAAAGTTAAGAACCCATCACAAGTTCACAACAAAGTTCTATGAAAAAAACAAGGGATCGATAAAGCTCAGATTTTTATTTTTCAAATTATTTTATTCCAAAATTAAAATATTTAAACAGCCAAAATGCAAAACCATGAAGCTCTCATTCTCTTAAAGAACATGTATAAAATGAACATCTAGACATAGATTCCAGGAGTACTCGGTCTTCGAGCTCTATAAAAGAGCCATACAAGAACAAAACATTGAGAATTTTAGAATATTAAAAATAAAAATAATAGTGTATAAAAATAAAATAAAATGAGGATTGGTTCTTTGTTTCACCGAATGAAAAACTTCCAACAACAACATCGAACAAAGAAAAGCTTATTACCGAACCAGCTTGCATTTTTTCTTCTTCTTTGTGTTCTTCGTTCTTTTTGTTTTCTTTGGTCTTTCTTTCTTTCTAGGTTATCTTGTGGAAAAGAAAATATATTCCCTCTTTTTCTAGATGTTTCTATGACAGAACCCTCTGATGAATCATCTTCTTCTCCGATGAAAGCTTTTTTTCTTTTAAGTTCTTTAAAGTTTGGTTTTATTCTTTAAATATAAAGACAAAAAAAGTTGTAAATATCTGATAACTTCACGTGGTCTCGAAGATATTATACATTACATACATACACAAATGCTTTGAATTGACTGGCAACCAGTGCTAGGCTTATATATACATAACTTTTTATTAATATATCCCAAGATATTACAGAATATTCCAATAATGATACATGAACTAAAAGAATTGACTACGTGTAGAACAACTTGAGATCGAAATAACATTGACACTTAATTAGTAAATACTTAGGTTTATGTCATTAGCAGTTTAGCACCCTATTTGGTTAGTAAATATTTATGTTACGTCAAAAATCCCATTGCAAACCATTTGAATTTTATTTTGTTAAAATGTTATATAAGTATTGATTAACTTACATAATTTATTGCCTCAGTTTTAAAAATGTATCCACTATGTCGGTCACTCTACAAATATAGCTTACTATTTAGCTATATATAGTACGAATAATGATATTAACACTTAATAGATGTCAAAAGTTAGTAACATACTGTATTAATTTCCCATAAAGAAGGTAGGTCCGAAAACCAAGAAAGGTACTACTTGCCATGAGATGGTGTTATCTTATTAGCATAGTGCATACGATTTCTTCGACTACTTCTAGAGCGGATAAAGTTTTGGTAAAAGATAATGGTGATGATTGGTTCGACTGTGGCTTAAAAAATTTAGTTGTAGATGTTTAGCTGTAGATAAATTGGTTGTAGCTGTAAAGTTGTTACTGTATATTTTTTCTGCAGAGACTTTTGTTGTAGTTAAATTTGTTATAGCTGTAAGTTATAGGTTGTAGATATTTTAAAATAAAATATATGAAATATGTGTTGTATATATAAAATTATTATTTTATATGAATTAAAATAATTTATATTAATATTTTTTTATAAATTATCAAAATTTATTGTAATTTAAAAAGTGATATGTAAATAATATTTATATTATTTAAATATTTTAATAATTAAAAAAAACACTCAAATTCAAAACTAAAATATTTATAAAAGTTTTTTATTATGATTATATAATTTATTTGATATTATAGATATTTTTTTTACATTTTACAGATTCTACAGCCTATAAAAATATGATGTAGCATTTTTGCCTAAAATACATAATAAAAAGTTTTGATTTGTTTTTTTTTGCTGTAGCTTTAAAAATAAAGTTAAAGCATGATTGGTAAAATTAAATAAAAACTTGATGTAGACTTTAATTTTTAAAAGTAAAACTAAAGCATGATTGGTAAAATTTAGTGATTTAAAAATAAATAAAGCTAAAGTAGGGAGATAAAGTCCAACCAATCACCCCCAATGTAGTAAGAAATATTCGATTAGGTAATTATGCTAGGATACACAAACTAGTGATTTGGAATAGAAAGTTTACGGTTAAAATCAGTGTTTTAAAACCCGATCCGGACCTGCGGTCAAACCGGTATATCCAGACCTAAAACAATTTAGTAAGGATTTTCTAAAAAACATTTTTTTTAACAAATTCGGAGATTTTTTCTATGTAATTTTTTAAAAAAAATTTAGTGACTCTGTGCCAAGTTTTAGTTAAAATCAATGTGTAGTCAAATAATGTATTTATGGTGAATGAAAATTGAAACTAAAACAAAGTTTTAAATATATATTTGATTCTGTAAATAAAATTTGATATCATCTTATATTTTTTAATAGTTAATAATATTATGTTTATATATGTATTACAATTTATTAATCTATTGATTCATTATCCAACTACGGTCGATCCAATGATTCAGTGATTCAAAGTGTAATCCGATTTCGTGTCCGAATCGGGTTTAAAAACATTACAGGAAAGAAAACGAGAAAATCACATTGATATATTATTATGTCAAATAAATAAATATATATATATATATATTTAACAATATTAAGTATAGTGATAAAAGTATAATTTCATTTGTATTCTTATTTCTAAAATGATTTTTTTGTTTATAAGATCACTGTAATTTAGGTTAAAGTCGTTAATATATTTAATCAAAAGATATATAAGAAATTAATTTTGAAGTTGTAAATAAATGGCTTATTTCAACTTTAAGATAAGTTACAAATACGGAATTTTAACTGGTATTGTTTACAACTGCAGTATGAATTTGGTAGGCTAGTAAGAAATAGCTTTCCACTGAGTTTGTGCTTTGTTTAAAATAAATACTAGAGTCGATCATACATCTATCCTATACTAAAAGGAAGATATCATGAGTCCTAAAGTTATCCACGTAGGATTAAATAATGCATCAATCAGCACATTTCATTTATTTACATCAGACATGTTGGGCTTTCGGTTTGGGCTTCGTTTGTTTTTTGCCAAATTACACACCAAAATGAGTGGGCCTGAGCTTGGGGTTCATTTGCTGTTTGCCCTAAACTTAACAACGCATGGTTCTTCTTCTGAGAAGACGAGATATGGTTGAGACTAGACGTAACTCTTCAGCTTCCAAGAGTTTCCCTGCTTCTTCTTCATCCCCTGAATTGTCTTCTCATCTCCACTCCCTACCAAGCGATCTAAGGTCAAGATCCATGCTGCTATTAAATCTGTATGTTAGATCCGAGTTTCGTTGCGGTCCGAGCCATGTCAGAGTCTCAGACAGCTCTAAAGAATCAGCCACAGTCATGGGTCTCCTCTGGTTTGTTTTTTTGTGTTAACCTGCAAGTTCATATTCAGAGACTGATTTCAATTATATTCTGTTTGCAATAAGGTTTTTAATATAACATGGGCGTGTGTACATCAGGAAAGAAGCAAGCTTTGATATCTTTATCTGATAAGAAGGATTTAGCTACTTTTGGCAAAGGTCTTCAAGAGTTAGGGTATGTCTTATTTCATAATTTTTAGTTATGTTTCTGTCCTAATAAGTGTGTATGGATTGAAAAATGATTCCTTTTGTCCATCTTTAGATACACTATGGAGGAACTGCCTCTACCTTGGAGAATGTTGTAGTCTCTGTCACCAAAGTGGAGACGCTTACTCATTTTTCTGAAATTGAAAGTTTCATTCTTTAGCTGGTGGTAATGATTAAGCAGTTGAGTTTGGTATATTAAGCTTACCTCTCATTTTGTTTTTTTTTTCTTCTCGAAAAAGCAGCTTGATGGCCGTGTGAAGACTTTGCACCCAAACATACACGGTGGTATCCTTGCTAGAAGAGATGTGGAGCATCATATGGAAGCTCTTAATGAGCATGGCATTGGTGAGTTTGGACATTTGATTAGCCTTTTATTTTCTAAGGTTGAGACAAGTTATCTGTAGTATTCAGGTGGGATCAGTTTTTAGGATGGGATTGAGAACATCGACATTGGTGGTCCTACTATGATTAGAGCAGCTGCTAAGGTATACATATGTGCATATGAAACTTATTCCTTATATTCATATCTTGATGATAAATGTTGTTGGACAGAACCACAAAGATGTCCTCATCGTTGTCGATTCAGAGGATTATTAAGCTGTTTTGGAGTATCTCAAAAGAGGTCAGAACGACCAACAATTCCGCAGGAAACTTGCGTGGAAGGCCTTTCAGCACATTGCTGCTTACGATTCCGCTGTCTCAGAATGGCTATGGAAGCAGACTGAGGGAAGTACGTGCTTATTTTTTATGTGATCCTCCTTACACTAGATCGAGATGCAGTGGCGGATCTAGAAAATATTATGAGAGGGGGCGAATAAATTAATTAATTAATATATTTATATTTAATATTATTGTATAAATATTTTTTTATTTATATATTATATATATCTATATTTAAAAAAATTTGCAATGGCTAGAATAATTGTTTTGAAAAGGACTATAAGATGAATTCACAAACAAAAAAAAATGAAATAAAAAATAGTAGAATAAATTGTTAAGGAAACAAAATAATTAAAGGAAATATAACGTAACTATGTGAGGAACAAAATGGTATGACAGGTAAACGAGAAAGAAATAAAATCAGAAAAGGAAAGTGATCATATAATTAAAAACCACTTAAAGAGGCAGATGGAGATTCGAACAGAAGACCAGTGGGGGCAAAATGAAGTATTTTACCACCTGAGCTGAAGAATCTTTAATAACTACCATGTACATAAACTAAAGTGTAGTTGTTTGTGGGGGGCAGCTGCCTCCTCCTTGGACACTGTAGATCCGCCCATGTCGAGATGTATTGGTGTCGTTTCGTCTTTGTTTCTTATCCCCTGTACCGCTACGAGGTTAATTGATTCACTGTCATTAATGCCTTTCTTAACTCTTTTGATTCAGTGCAACCACGATTTCTCCTTCAATACTTCTTCCCTCTTCCCTCTGTTCAAGGTGGTGCATCTACAACCATAAAAAGGTTAGTCTACTTAAAAAAGTTTTTTTTCCAATAAAATGGCGAACTCACGCTCCAAGCTGCCATCACAGTCAAGATCATCTTGGAATGGGTCTGATTACAGAGGAACTCAAGCGGACATAAATAAGCGTTAACGAGATTGAAGGGAGCAGTGGCCATGTTGTCGATGGTGATCAGCATGTCAATACTACGTAGATGGTTCAGACGGCGGCTACAGCGGCTTTGGGAGTCAGAAACCGCGTGAAGTACAGGCTCGCACTGGTTCCACTCTATCAGTCTCCCTTCTTCCTCTGTGCCACTCTCCACCTTCCAGTGAAATCAACAACCTGATATCTGTTTTGATAATAGTTCAAAAACTTTTTATATTTGTTGTGATTATTTTCCTTTTGATTTGGTTGTTCTGTTTTTTTTTTGTTTCCTTATTGTTTCTACCTAAGCTTTATGTGTTAGTACCGGATAAAGAGCATCCCAATAACAAATTTGTTGCTTCTCTTTGGGTGGCATTCTGGGATCTCTCGCATTTATTATATGGTTTTGATGATTTATATATTGAATTGCTTATTTTGGAAAAAAAAACTTTGTCGGTAGAATACTTTTGTCCACTCAGACGCAAAAAACTCACTTCTCTGATTTTTTTTTTCCGTTAAATGGTGATCTTTTGATCTTTTCGGTGGGTGAAGAATCTCTTATATACTAAAGCGCAAGTCGCCTGACGAATCAAGTCTTGACACATGTGCATATATTTTTTTTAAAAAAATATCAATTAAAAAGTCTTCTTTCGATCACATTTTTTAGCAACGGTAAAAGTTTAAAGCCATAAATTTCTCATATCACTAGCAACACGTTCAGATTTTTTTTAAAAAAAATCATGTCAACTATAACTTCCAAATTCCAATCATGTAACGTGTTCTGATAGTTACTATCTCTTATATAGCTTCCAAGCAATTTTCATTTTGTCTCTGAAAATTCCATTAAAATGATAGAGAAACACTACAGAGGTTCATCCTCATACAGAGGGGTATGAAAAAAACAGAGGGGCCAAAAGGCATACCTCAACACAACAATAACCCCCGACCAAAAATAACCAATAGAACAGTGCAAACAAAGAGTTCAAAGTATAAATTTCGACGATTGTCTCCTCTTTGTATCTCCTTGGAACCCAGTAACCTCTTTCAAAATCCCTGAGATTTCGACGCTACCGGTATGGGTCACTCTTAAGAACATCCCAGATTCATGCTTCTCTAGGTTAGGCATTAGCCACATAGCATCGGGTTTGGGGGAACCGATGTTAACACACAAGCCACGCTTAGATCCTACACTTATGGGAGAAGCAAAAATTTTAGTGGAAGTTGAGTTAGATAAACCATTCCCAAAGCTAATTGCTCTTGATGACAAGCAAGGCAATATTTTTTTAGTAGAGGTTGAATACTCTTGGATTCCTACCGCTTGTGATAGATGTGGAGCACTAGGCCATAAGGAGAAAAGGTGCCTACAGCCTCCTAATCCTCGTGATGCTGCTCCTGTTACTAAGGAACCTCTTGACAGTAATGAAGAGATTCCAGTGGTTGATATAGTTACTTTGGTACAGAATTCAGCCAATACACTTGTGGACCATTTGAACCGTAAGTCATGCTCCCCATCTGCTCACCAAGCGCATGAGACTTTAGGAGAGTCTTCGATTGCAACACCTTCCGAGGTGGCTATTGCCACTCCATTCACCAAATCGCATGAGGTACATTCTACTTCTTGCTCAGAGATTGATGTCACTATCCCTACATTAGCAGCAGCAAGTGTTGCTCTCTCTTATTCACCTATTATGGAAGTCATTCCATCACAATCTATCATTTCAGAGGACCCTGAATCTTTTGTAAATGATCAACAAATTGTCCACACAGCTCAACCCACCCACATTCCACAACAGTTCTATAGGGAATCGGAGACCCCGATAACTTATGGGAAAGGATCTGGTTTTGAGGTGGTTGGAGCATCTTCTAGTTATAATACAACTAGAGGTGGGAGGGCAATTAAACCAACACAAAAACTGCAAGAAATGGAATGGACGAACGTCGGTGGAAGAGGTAAAAAAGGTCGTCGTGGCTAGAGATGTCAAATGGGCCTCATGTCCATGGGCGAACCATGTCCAAACCCATTTGGACTAACCAAATTAGACCCATAAATAAAGCTGTCCAATTGGGTCGATGTCCAATAAATTCCGAATTTGATGGGCTTAACCATCTGGACATGGGCGGCCCAATGATCTAAAAAAACTAGGGTTTTCATTTGGGGAAAAATTCAGATCGCGATTCTCTCTCTCTCAAACTGTCTCTCTCTCTCAGTCTCGATTCTCTCTCTCTCGATTCAGAGAACTCGGCGACGATCCGCCTCTCTTGGCTCTCGATCCGCCTCTCCCGACTCTCGATTCGCCTCTCCCGACTCTCTATCTGCCTCTCCCAGTCTCCCGACTCTCGATCCGTCAACTTCTGAAAAGGGTTTGCGTTTAGGGTTCTTCGTTTCGCTTCAGGTATGTTCTCCTCACTCACTTTTGCTTGTTTACATATCTTTTTTGTTACGATTTTGATGGGTTTGCGATTCCAGGGCCTCTCGGCTCTCTCAGTCTCCTAGATCGAAGAAGCTCTCTCGTCCCGCCTCTCACTCGCGTCTGAGAGGGTTTGTTTGCTTCTTTAGCGTTTCTAGTTCATGGGTTTGTTCATGGTTTGTTTCTAGTTCACGCTTAATGTGTTTGTTTGCTTCTAGTTCATGGGTTTGTTCATGGCTTGTTTCTAGTTCACGCTTGATGGGTTTGTTTGCTTCTTTAGCGAGATGGGTTTGTTTGCTTCTAGTTCATGGCTTGTTCACTTGTTTAGCGAGATGGGTTTGTTCACTTGTTTAGCGTTTCTGGTTCATGAATCATGGCTCGTTTCTAGTAAACTTTAGATGGGTTTGTTTGCTTCTAGTTCATGGGTTTGTTCATGGCTTGTTCACTTGTTTAGCGAGATGGGTTTGTTCACTTGTTTAGCGTTTCTGGTTCATGAATCATGGCTCGTTTCTAGTAAACTTTAGATGGGTTTGTTTGCTTCTAGTTCATGGGTTTGTTCACAAGGATGATGAAGCTGTATGGAGATTACAAGAAGAATACTAGTGCGCATAGTTCACAAGAAGTAGAAGCAAATGCTTTACCATCTGGTTATGGGGTAAGTTACTTAAATTATTTAAATTATTTACCAGAATCAGATGTGTATTCTTCTCTCAACATACGCTTTAATAATCTCTTTTTTTTGCAGGGCTTCTATGAGTTCTTCTCTCAACAAGCAGGAACAAGGAAATCTGCTTTAGATTTGTATCTGAGTGAACCTGTGCTCGATATGGTTGCAAATCAAAAGTTAGATGTCATCAAGTACTGGAGGGACAATGCAAACAGGTTTAAGGAGCTGTCTCGAATGGCATGTGATGTCCTATGCATCCCAATAACAACAGTGTCGTCTGAGTCATCCTTCAGTGTGGGAAGTCGGGTTCTTAGCAAGTACAGGAGCCGCCTTCTTCCATCAAATGTCCAAGCTTTGATTTGTGCTAGAAACTGGCTTCGTGGTTTTGAAGTGATTGGTGAGTTTGTGGAATTTATAATTGAGCTTTGATATGTGAAATTATTGATTGAACTTCTTGTTTTTGATAGCTGGATGCGATTTAGATGAGGAAGTTCAGGAAGATGCCAATGAGGAAGCAGAAGGAAATGGAAAGAAGAAGAAGACTCGACACAATTAAAGGTATAATCACTTAGAAACGAGCTGTAGCTGTAATTGTGTTTCTGGTTTAATCACTTAGAAACTGACACAATTCAATGTAGAAGACGTTCTGTTGTTTGCTTGATGGTAATGTTGGGGTCTCTTGTGCAGGTTAATCTCTAATGATGGAGTGAGAGGAAAGACTGAAGTTTAATTATGTGTGTATGAACCTAATCTAATGTATGTATGAATCTAATCTATGCTTTGGAGTTTGAATAATGTATGAACCTAATCTATGCTTTGGAGTTTGAATAATGTATGAACCTAATCTATGTATGTATGAAGCTTATTTAGGCCATTGGATGATGTATGAACTTTATCTATATTTTTAAACTCCATGAAATGTAGTGAAATTATGTTGCATATAATTTTTTGTATTTTAACACTGTTTTTTTAATTGGGCCTCGCGGAATGCCCATTTGGAATGGTCCAATTTGGTCTGGACAGTTTGGACATGGTCCAATTTGGACTTAAAAATAATATTGTCCAATAAACTAGCTTGTCCATTTGGACATGCCCATTGGACATGGACAGCCCATTTGACATCTCTAGTCGTGGCCGAGGGTACAACAACCACTAGTTTATATATTTCTGTTTCTTTTCTCTTAAGATTCGTTTGTGGATCTTCATCTAGGGTTCCTTTAACTCTATGCTTGTCGAAAACTTTTCAAAACTTATGAGCTAAAACTCATACTTGTATTTCTTTTCCGCATTTTAATTGAAAGCCTGTTACAAAAAAAAAAAAAAAAGTATAAATTTGATTGTACCAGTACCAGTAGGTAACAGCAAGATCAAACCCTCATCAGATCTTTCACCAAGTTTAGACACCAAGACAGAGATCAGATCACAGTCCAAGGTGCATAGGATTTATCCCTCTTTTCTTTTTTTCTTTCCATCGTTTATTTCTTTGTTTTGAATGCAGCACAAAAATCCATACATATATATGTTTGGCCTTTATTCAGATTTATTTTCTTTCCTTCTCAAATTAACATTCTCTAATTCTTTTTAATTCTCTTTGCATGATTCAAATTGAAGATGGTTAAGTATATTTCTACTGCAAATCTTCAAAAGAACTCAGAGTTTTGTATCTGAATCTGATATGAATTGAGTATTTACGTTTGTTATGATTTGAAACGTTTTCAAATATGGTTTTTATAGCATAGCATATTCTTAAAGCCTGTGTATGAGTCTATTATATACAAATAAATAATATATATATATATATATATATATATATATATATATATATATATATATATATATATATATATATATATATATTGTATCTTTGAAGTTCCAGATTACTGATGACCGCAGAAGAAGGGAATGGAGAACAATAACAAAACTCAAGTTCACAAAAACAAATCCAAGATATGTTTTCTTTTATTTTTAATATGACATTTATCTCTTTACTGGGCATCCGATTTACTTTCAAATATACTTTTCATCAAAAGTTTAATTTTTAAGATTCTATTTTAGTTTTAATTTTTAATTTTCATATAAATATATTTATACTTTTAAATACTTATTTACCAAAAAAAATTGTAAACAAAACTAAATGGATCATATACGATATTTTAAATATTTTTTATGTATTGTTATTTATTTCTTATTTTTGATAAAATTTTATTTCAAAATGGGTCTCTGAAAAAAATCAAAAGAATCCAACTAAAGTTCTAAACTGTTTTGTTTCAGGGGACACCATAATTTTAGCTTATCCGTTTATCCAACTCCAGAGAAATGTGACAAAAATAATAGTTAATTTTGATAGAAAAGTAAAATATTCGATATTTATAAAACAAACTAATTTGAATGCAAGCAAAATTCGCCCGTGCATAGCACGGGATGATAATCTAGTGTGATACTAATACCACAGTACATGTTCTTGGTACTTTCTATGCAGAAGTTTAGACACTTGATCGAAAAAAGAACGCAAGATATTGTAGTGAAATTGTAGAAGAAGATGGAACAGAGTGTTGAAATTCTCAAATTGAAGATCTCACCGGCAGTCACGGCGGAGAAGAAGGACACTACCATGAACTACCGTATGAACCGCATAATGAATATCCCCTACAACCTGATCACATGACCACGCAACTGTTGTGTTAGTTATCTTTCGTTCATTTGCTCTTTTATCCTCCAAACTGTATATACAATAGAAGAAACAAGTTTGTATATACATAAATTCACAATCCATGACACATGCTACACAATATTTTATAGTTTGATGTTGGTTCTGTCAATACAAAATATTTTTTTTTTTAAACATACAAATTCTGTCAGTTTTTGGTACGTGATGTTGTAAACTAATGCTTAATTTTTTTTTATTTTAATGGATTTACACACAAATAAATATTTTAATTATCACACTATGATGACATAAGAAAACTTATCAAATTTTAATATACTGAAATATTAAAAAAATGTAAAGATAACGCCAGTATAACAAAACAATAGTTTGTTTGTACAATATATTTATTAAGAATACCAACGGATTTAGGATATGTGAGCGCTCTTCTTTTTTCTTCTGCTCTTTGATTTTTATAAAAAAAATTAATGTTGTATCGCAAATAAAAATATTACTGATTAATAAAATATTATTCTTCCTTTTAGATGTTATGAGGCTGAAGAGAGGCGTGAAGACAGACAGGGAAAGACATCCTGTTAATTTCAAAGATACACATGCATTATAAACCGACATCCAAATATATAAAATAATTTTTGTAATGCTCAGGTTTCATTCTTAGAATATGATAATTTTGATTATTAGAATTACACTTTTCAAATGCATGCTTTTAAATATAAAAAATATAGGTTAAAATTATATTTTCACAAAACAAAAATTCAGTAAATTCATTAAATTTTAAGAAAGCTACCAGATCTCGATCCGCGCAACCGCACGAGTTTTTGTTTTCATTTATTTCTATATAAATATTTTGTTTCAATTCTAAATTGGTATATATATTAATATATGTGTCTATCAATTTTTAAAACATAATAAGTTTACTGTACATTTTTTTTATTGAATAGATTATTTCAAACTTTCACATGTATTTGTATCTTCTTCTATATATATATTTTCGGATTATTATTTCATTATTAAAATCGTAACTATATATATAAAGATTAGTAAAATATTATTTTATTGTCATATTCAAAGGTATTGCAACATTTCAAAAATTTAGAAAGTTTTTAAAAAATTAAACTTTTCGCTTCATAGATTTATATTATCGACTAAATAATTAAACATTTAGTTTTTAACTAATTTTTAAAATAAACTATATAGTTTAAAATTTGTTTTCATTGGTTTAAGGTAGTAAATATTAATCATTGTTAGATAATATGATTTTTGTTATTTAAAAACAAATTATAATTTTAAAAGATAACATCAACAAATATTTAAATATTTAGCATATATAGTATTACAACATTAAATTATATATATTTAATTTATATTATCTATAAATCCAATAGATCATCTATTGTTTAAATCCAATTATTAATAGCCCCAAAAAAAATTCTGGTAGACTCAAAATTTAAATGATAAAATTAAATATTAAATGTAACATGACTTTCTAGGAATAGATCCATTAAGTTCATTTTTAAAAAAAATTACACATGAATCAAGGTTGTGACTTCTATTTTAATATATAAGATACATTTATAAACATTCATTAACATTAATGATATATTTACGTATTTTTTAGAGACTAACCCGCCCGTAGGGCGGACCAAACCCTAGTAATAATAATAACTGGATAGTGATCTGCCCGGCGCAGAGTGAACTATTTAAAAAATATTTAAGTTACATAGTTGTAATTTTGTTTAAAATTTTTAGTTTTGTTGATTTTTAAGTTAATAGAAGTTTAATTAAACATGCATAAAACCAGAAAATATATTCACTGCTTTTTGATCAAAAATTGATTAAAAATAATAATATTAATGGCCTTTTATATTCGTACATATATTATAGAGACTTAACAAATATCAAATGTTTTGGGCTTTACTTTATGGACTATCGGCATATGATTGGTTCGTGCATCCACAATGTAGTAATTGAAACTCGTCAAACTAAAAACGGAAATGAAATCTGATTTTATCATATAAAGTAGACTACATTAATTAGTGGTTATGTGTATATTGAGTTGCCATATAAGACTTAATTATTACTTACCAAATTTAGCAATCGTTTCGATGTTAATAATACATCAATAATATTACGTTATTACTTCTTGGAAACTATGGTCGTATACTCCATATGTTATATATGTATTTTTAAAAACTTAACCGTATAAATGACATTTAGTTTATAATTTAATAATATCATTTAATTCCTAGGACTGAAAATGTTTGGTTCAATTCAAGGGATACATTCCAAGCCAGCCTTCACGATGGAAATAGAGCTGATCACAATTCACAAACCTGTAGAATTCAAACTTTGATTACGTTAACAACGAACCATGAAACAACATATAATGGTTCTGTTGCAGTGGTTTAAACTTGTTCGAATATTTCTGTTGACATTCATAATGATCAAGCTTGGTTCACCACTGTTTTTTTGTATGTCTCATTTCTTGATAATAGTTTCTCATGAAAAATAACACTTTTAAAATCAGCTACAAAATCAAATCTATGGTATGCATACTAAAAATTCATATACAAATATTACTCGTTAGTCAAAAAAAAGTCCACCGGTAATGTTCAGAAAAAATGTCCAACAATATTAATATATCGTGATTTATTCTTTGACTTAAAATAAGTAATAAAAATGGTATTTTCTTACTCATAAATATCGTGATTATATCATAAATATAATCAATAGCATATACAATAGATAAGACAAATCACATGTTTTGTAATTAATCTAGTGAATGATGGCTTTTTAGTTTAATGATGTTAAAGAGCCTATTGAATTGACACATCAACACAATTTTGTTAATAACTTACATATTTAAAGTTAGTTTTTAATAATGATATTAAGATTTTGATTCTCCAAAAGGAGTAAGCATTTTTGATAGTGACACAACTAAAAGCTGAATATACATAACTAAGATAATCCAAGGAGAGAGGTTTGGTGATGATGGTCAAATACAATACTACCACGACTACTACATTTTCTGACAGTCTCTTAATGCAAACTAACTTCACTTGGATCCATGGTTTTCGAGTTCCAACATTCTCATACTCCCTGTAGATAGAGAGATACATTATATGAGTAAAGATGATACACCAAAACAGTTTAATAAGAGTACAACAGAGATATGAAGACGAGATACCTCAGCTGTCAATGGAACCATGGATTCCCTGCAACACGTTTCTCAATTGTTAATTTGATTCGCACTATCATCTTTGTTCAATCCAAAGCTATGTGTTAGTTTCAAAGATAGAATACCTTTCGCTGCTCTGATTTTGGGAGGTGTTTACACATTATGGACTCCTGCAAGGATAAAAAAAAACATCATTGTAGAAGGAAATAGATGGCTGAACAAAATGTCTAAGTGGGAAAGTAAAGAAAGAGGACCTGTTCTTGGATTATGCTTCTTGCCTCGACAAGCTGAGCTTCAAGTTCAAGCTCTCTCTCCGTTGCTTCAGAAGTGACAGATGCTCCTTTAGGTGCATCTTGTAACTGAACCATGCGTTCCTTTATTTTTTATCCCACCAAGGGAAATAAGAAGAAAGAAGTTAGTTAGGCACTGACAAAGATTGATATTGCGTAAATGGAAATGGCCGTAATAAAAAAAAAACCTTTATGGAAGCCATCTTAGTGCGCAAACTTTCTTCTATTTGACCTCTAGCCATACGGAAAGGTAGATCAAAGACATCCTGTGTAATGACTACAATTAGATATTGGCCAATCAATTATCTACCATGAAGAAAGATTCAATCATACCGTCTTTCCACCCAGTGGAGATTGTGAAGGATCGGCCTCACGTTTCTCGTTGCCAGCCAATGAAGGATTAGCTGACCCGTTTGGAGCGTTTAAGAAATCACGCATATCTGTCTGCAATATAACCAAAGACAAAAACTTGCTTATGAATAAACATGTTACCACACTGAGATTAAACCAAGTGTGAAGATAGAGCTTACCTGCATGGATCGAAGCAGTGCTCTTAGGTTTGTGTTCTCAGCCATTAACTCTTGGTTTTTTGCTTCATATGCATCCACCTGCAAGGATGACATTTTTAAAGAAATGACGTTGAAACTCTGCGTAATGTTGATGAATTTTTTATAGTTAAGACTCGTACTATCTTTTTGTAGAAGTCAGTATCAGTCTTCTTGCCATTCCAGGTCCCACGCTGCCTCCCTTCTTTCTGTATACGTACATCAGATTATCAGTCAAGTGGAGAGTCCAACATGCATCATCAAGGATCGAAAAAAACAATAAGGATGCTAGTAAAAGGACCTGTAGCAAATTCATGATCTCCATTCCTGATTTCGATTCTTTCTTTTTCTCCATCAATACTTGATTCAACCGTTCCTGCGAGAGAAACACAATTTATCTTTCATAATGCAGATCAAACATGATAAACAGAAGAGTCACTTCCACGAGAGAGACGATACACAACCTGCAATTTAATGTAATCCTTTTCCTTTTTCTTCATTTCATGGATCTGTTGAGCTTTGACTTGCTATTCAGAGATCGAAAAAAATAAATGTAGACAACCCATCAATAAAGTTTCACCAAGAAAAAGTAGTTAATACAAGCAGCATCAAAAACTAATCAGACCTGGTTACCAATCACCATTCTTTGGAACTCATCTCTCTCCTGCTGCAGCTTTTCAATCTGCGACTTTAAAGCTGCTGTATTTTTCGCTTCCTGCCCAACGAGAATCAATCAAGAGTCTACGCAAGAAAAAAAAGGAAGCCAAATCAGCTGAAACTTGACAAGACTCACAGTCCTAGTAATCGTTGCAATTTCCCTGTCCTTGTGTTGGAGCTGCGCGTCAAGCCTCTCAACTTTAGCTTCAAGTCTAGCTATATCCGATTGTTGTCTACATACAAGAACCATAAGAAAACCATTTAACAGTTACAAGAACCAGAGCAAAAATGTTTTAACATCAAAGTAATACAACTACAACATTTTTGCTAATAAACTAAATACGATAATCTTGAACTCTGTATGTATGTCCATGGAACAAGATCACAAATTTATTGGTTGAGGTAAAATATTATCATAGCTGAAAACAACACTAAATAAGTAAAGAATGACCAATTATCAACCCTCTAAGTGTAAAGGCAAATGAAAAGCATATTGACAAAAAAAAAAAAAAAAAAATTGAAAAGCATTCACTCACCTTTGCCTCAGCTCATTAGCAGATTCTCTGAACTCCAAGTCACGTTGTCGCTGCTGAAGCAACGAGTACATGCAATTACAGGTCCTCGAGATAGAAACCTAATCAACAATAAACCGTCACCACAACAGATGATTGCAGGATTAATAGACGAATCAAACAAACAATTAAATACACACCGGATCCTTGGAGAAGAGATCGAGCGAAGCCGGGAATCCAAACGTAACCATCGTCTGGTTCAAGTACTTTGCACAGTGCTCCAGATTGTCAACGTTCGCGAATGTGTAATCCCTTCTCAAATACCAACACACACACAAAATCATAAACCCCTAACTATTTGGAGAATATATAAAACCCTAAGGAGGGAGGGAGAAGAGAACTAACCCCGTCGCGGACTGATGCAACACCTGTGAGGCAAGCAAGAAACGAAATGAATCACATATAGAGAGAGAGAACGCATCGGGAGAGAGAGAGAGAGAGAGAGTAATCTTACTTTGGGATCGAACTCAGCATCAGTCGGCGGCATTTTCGAATGAAAGCAACGGCGTGAGGCGACGATGAATCACAAGAACAGATCTAATCGAGAGAGAGAGAGAGAGCGAAAATAAATTCGAAAATCAAATTATCTGAAACGGAATGTTTCTGGAGAATTGCAGAAAAAAAGGTTTAATTAAAAGTTTAAAACCTCTCTCTCTTTCTTTGCTTTTTGTTTCAGTAATAATCGAAACTAGATTTTGATCCGCGCAGGCGCGCGGGTGTATATTTTGAAAAATATGTTGATATTTGTTTTTCATGTAATTATTAGGATTTGGAAAAATGAATCCGAGGAACATAACCGATACCGATCCAAAAATATAGTACCAAACCCAAACATAAATTGATTAAATATTCTAATTATTCAAAATTTTGTTATTTAGAGAACTGAATTTGATCCGAACCGAAGTATTTGGGTATCCGAATTTATCTAAAAATAGATTTATATACTTATATATATTAATTATTTTTAGATTTAACGTATATAAAACATCAAAAATGATACTTTTAAATTAGTTTAAATACTTGAAAATATATATAGATAGTCAAAAGTAAATATCTGAAATAGTTAAAGTATACTCAAATCACCAAAAATACTTAAAATAATTATTGATTTCGTATCCAAAATTTTAAATCAAGCCAATTGATATGTTAAGCTTAAGTATTATGACATATGTTATTCAAATTTATACGTAATATATTATTTTATTTATACATTTTGAGAAATTTAAAATATATAATGATTTAAGACTTTAAAAATAATTTAAATTAGTTATCCAAACCCAAACCAAACCCGCAAAGATCCAAATCGAACTCAAACCAAAATTTAGAAACATTCTAATAAGGCTGAAATCTTTGACCCCGAAAACTCAAAATACAAACCGATCAGAACTAAACCCGTATGGGTATCCAAAAGCCCATCCCTAGTCATTATTATATATCATATTTTATCATCATATAATTAATCGTATTTTATATGTACCATCATATAAGTAATCATATAATTAATAGCATTTTATACATACCATCATATAAATAATTACATATATTATATTTTTAAAATTTAATATGAAATATGAAAACCATAATTTGAGTTGGTATTTCAAATTGGGCTTTGTATTATATTTTTCTTATATATATTGACAATATTTTTTTATAATGGTTATTGAAAAATAGTTTAGTAAAATTCCATTTTTGAATATATGTATATTTTTGAATCAATTTTTGATATAAATCAAATTTGAATTATTATTTTGATTTGAAATATGTATATAAAGTTTAAATTTTGTTTTATGGTTAGTTTAGAAAAAAAATTTTTAGGGAATTAGATTGACCCATTTTGGTATATTTTAAAAGTGGCCTAGATAACTTTCAATTTTTTAAAAAAACATAAGCCCATTACTTTTTTTTCTTAATACTACTATCTTTGTTTTCAAACAAAAATATTTTTTTTAAAAGACTGCAATCCATGTTTCCAAACACTCTAAATTTTTAAAAGTCCTATTCAAGTTTCCAGACACTCTAGTTTTGTACTTGAGTTTTAATAAGATAGATGATTTTTCTTTTTTAATTATGAGCTCTCATTTGCTGATGGTGGTGACTGTGATTCATCTTTAAGCAAGGAGAAACATGGGCCCACGCAGTTTAAATTGGATATAATGGGCCTATGTAAGGCCCAAATTGGTGATGTTTTTGACTTTTCTGTGCTAATGTAGATGAATGAACACATTGACAAAATGAGTATCATTGTATAGGAATAGGATAGGATAGGAGATAAGGAAGGAGCAAAAAACACTTATTATATTGCTACAAATGAACCTCGAAGATATAGTGAGCTATAAGAAATCAAATACATAATCAACCAAGAAGACATGAAACCGTATTCTTGTACATAATCAAGACAAAGAAATCACCAGTTCATGCATCTAGAACAACACTCCACCAAAACGCCCGGACAAAAGAACATAAATATCATGCATGTGACAAAGCGGGAAAGACAAAAACCACCGTATCCATAAACTTGAAGAGGTCAAAGATATGTGACTAAAAACCTCTCCACCAAAGCAACCTAAAAGCTAAAAGCAATCACAAGGCTAAGGCAAAAAAAGGAGAAAATCCAGCAGAAAAAGACTAAAGAGGCACAACACTTGAGCTAAAAAGCTACGTTGAGGCGACTGAAACAAAAAAAAAATTAGAAGGAGAGGGCTAAACTAGGGGCGAACTTTATTAAAAATTTGCATACGTATGGTAAGATAACGATCCAAAATTTACTGTTTTATTCAGTCTGTGTCCCAGAGATGATTCAACAGATTTTTCTAGCCTCAGCCTGAGTGTCTTACTCTTATCTAAGGATCTTGTGTCGATTTGATGCTCTCGAACTACCATTCCTGATTCCAGAAACGTAGAGTCCATCTTCTCAGCATCTCTCTGCCATTCAATGAAACAGAAAAGAATTAAAGGGTTAAAGATAGGAAGATATCTCTAGTTTCAAGTCAGAAACGAGAGATTTCCACTTAAATACATTTGAGTTGCCAATACGTCCAAAGAAAACAACGAAATATGTAATTTACGGCACCCCTTCAGGCATGCATTACCGTTAGAGAATCAGAGAACAAAGTGAGAAGCATGCATCACCGTTAGAGAATCAGAAAACAAAGTGAGAAGCATGCAATAAACTTCCATTGCAATTTGCAAATCATTATCAATATCATGAAATGCAAAGGATTTCTTACAGACCGCAATATCATGATGACTTGTTTATAGAATGTTTATAAACTAAAGACAAGCAAATATGAGTTTTTTTAAATATCACATATACACAAGAGGAGAAATATGAAAGAACTTGACTTGCTGCAGCCCATCCCCCCTCCAAAAAAAATCTGAATAAATATCACTCAAACATCCTGTGTAGCACCATAGATCACCTAACTCCACAAATCCCCTCCCCTGTGATCACGAACTCGCAAGAAGAAGCAGGCAAATAAGGTGAGAAAACAATGTCAAACCGTCTCCTAGCTCTTCTAGACACATAACTCGAACCGCTCCTCTCATCATCCTCCCTTCTCTCTTGACAGATACTATCATCACTTCGTGAGATGAAAACTCTAGAGTTCACACAGTTAGCCCAAGCCAAACCCAAAGCAGGAACAACTCGTCTCCCAGACGAATACAAACACCTCAAATTCCCAATCCTCAACCCACTCAACCCATCAGAAGACTCAACAAAATCAGTAACCTGATTCGTAATCACCACAGCCAAACCAAACTTATTCGCCAGCTGCTTCAACTTCCCAGATATCTTGAAAAAACAAGAAGCTCTCTTCCTGAGATCAGACGGCGTGTTCTCAAACTCCGATCTGAACAACGCCGCGACGGAATCAAGCACAATCAGCTTCAGAGGAAGCCTCGTTTTCGAGTTTTTAACAAAAGATTCTATCTTAGACATTACGTCGAACAGGTGGTCTACATTGTGGACGTTTTGTATAAACACATGATCGCATGGATTATCGTTGTGGTCCGCGTAGATACTAGGGTTCGATAGGTGAAACGATCGCGAGAGCTGGTGAAGACGGCGGAACGGGAAGGGAAACTCGGAGTGGAGATAGAGAGCTGAGCCGTCGAGTCCGCCGTTTGAAATCGGAAGCTGGGCGCAGAGCGAGAGCTGAAGGCAGAGCTGTGTTTTCCCGCAGCCGCTCTCCGCTACGATTTCGGTTAGAGAGTCGCAGGGGAATCCGCCGTGGAGACATGCGTCGAGGGTTTCGCAGCCGGTGGTTAGCTTCAGGCTCGTCGTCGGCGATTGTGAGAGGAGGCTCCGCGGCTTCATTTTCCCATTTCACCGCCAAAAGCTATCATTTCAAATAGAAAAACAAAAGTAAAAGTTGTTCTTCAATTGGGCTTTTCAAAACTTATCTGTAGGCCCAAATTGAGAGTGGTGTAGTAAACAATGCCGTATCATGGACCCTTCTTTTTTTTTCTAAAGTTGTAAATATCATTAACTGAATTTAATAGTGAAAGTTTGATTACAATCAAAATTGAAATACTATATTGCTCAAGAGTTGATCTGATCCTAAAAACCGTAAAAAAAAAGTTAAAAGAACCTATAGCATCAAGGAAAGATCTAATGATATTGAAACAACAAACTTAGAAATAAAGCTTAACAACAAGTATCAACTAATTTCCTAACACAAGCACTTCGTAAACTCTTTGATGATTGAGAAGAGGAGTTGGCTAAGCAGAAACGGTTTGCCGAATACTAAAATAACACAACTATTAATAAGATGAATTTTGAGTGTTAAAAAATTATTATTGGAATCCATTTAACAAAAAAGATTTAAAACACGAAAATAGTTGATTACAGTGAAAATGATGTTTTTCTTATGTTTCCAAATGAAATGAGATTAGTCTCTATATATAGATCATAAGAAATAATGAATTTTGATATAGTTTTTCAAAAAATATATATATATAATAAATGAGTTTGAATTATTGGGGGATGATAAAAAAACTGAACAATATTTCTACACATTCAATTTGTGCCACATGGCTAAGCGGGTTCATATAAAATTTTATCAACATGTTGAAACTTTACAACAAACTCTATAAAATTTTAACAACCCCATTGTAGAGTATTCAACAATTGAAACTTGGTTTCAACACCCTCATTGTGAGTGGTCTAACTAGAGTCTTCCCAAGCATGTCCTATGGCCGTAGTCATCCAAACCTCCCCAGCCATGACCATCATCTACCGGTCCTACGGGGGGTTGCCGCTGCGCCCCATGTACCACCGTCCACTAGAAGCCAACATGAACCACCTTGACCCATTCATCCTTCATTTTATCCTTGCAATAGTGGTGGTTCTCCTAGTACGCTCCGCTTAAGTTCTTAGCAAGAGTGGCGGTGGTTCAGGTTATGATCTTATTATTAAAAAATCAATGTCAAAGGGTTCTTTTGAATGTGATTGATCTATTCCTCGACAAAACTAGATATTAACTTTCTTTCTTCTTTCCATCAAATCTAGTTTCCCTCGCTATCTTGTTCGTCAATTTCGATGATGTTTCTTAGGACGTCGGGGAACAATATGTTTGTTGTTTGATCTTTTTGATGCAGCCAAAAAAAAAAACTTTATTTCTTCTTTTCTGGATGTAAAAGTTGTTATTAATCTCGGTTATCTTATCTTATAATGAGGTTATCTAATCTTATAATCTTGGTTATCTAATCTTATAAAAAAAAATTTCCTTTTGACACAATTAAAATGGATTTGAGGTTAAATCCTTTTCAAGAAGAAGGGAATGATGCGCCTTTGGATAGCGCACTGGGCAAAACAAACATGTGTGGCTTGATCATGGGGAGCAATACAAATATATGTTCATTGTTTGATTTTTATCTTCCAAACCACGATGCTACTACGTATGAAATCACTTTGAGAATGTTCTCAACTCAATTACGGAACTCCACGAAGAAGAATCAGATCAAATGAAGTTCATATGTGGTAGTTATGCCATTTACAAATCAGGTGATCTTTAGTTTTCGCGAATTCAAACCACCCGAGAAGCTGGAAATGGCTAAACTTCTTTCTGATGAACCAACAGAAAATTCTATCATTCCAAAGGTGATAATTCATGTTCTAAATGTCCAAGAAAGCCTTGGGCTTGATGGTTTTCAAAAAAGATTCTAAAACATACTTGTTTGGGCCAAATGGAGAAACCGATAAAAATTGGCTAAGGAAAAAAGATGGATTTCGACCAGACCTTAAAGAGACATGTCTTGGCCCATCTCAGGAGTATATTCTTCACTTCACCAAGTCAAGGTCGTGGCTATATCATGAGGCAGTTCAAGTTTCAGTTAAAGACTTTATTTAGTCAAGTTTTTGTTTATATTTTTAATGTCTTGTTTTTAGCACATTCTTCTTTGGATTTCTACAATTTGTAATCCTATAAATAGGGCATGTGAGCCACAAAATAAAGCATTCCTTTTTTTTCCTTTTTGTGAGTTTATCTCATTTGTTCTTTGTAGAACACTTTTTGTTTCTTGTTGAGTTTCCTCCAAGTAAACATTCTCTATTTCGTTGGACTTGTGCGTCATATCAAGCAACAACTGAAGTCTGATAGTATCAAGAGATTTTCCGCACCTCTTGTGTCACCATTCAATTCAGCAGTTCTCTCTTTGGCTAGTTCATATCCCTTCAGTCCGTTTGAGTTATCAAACGTATCAAGTGGTATCAGAGCCACTCAACCGGTACTATCTTTCCATCTTTCTCATCTTTCATAAAACATTTCTTCTTCTTCTTTCTATCTCAAATCCGGACCACTACTTTACCTATTGTCATACTTCTATAAAAGAAATAAAAAAAAAGTAAAAGACCTATAAAAAAAGGAAAAAAAAAAGAAAGAAATAAAAGTTTGATTTATTTGGTTAGGTAGTGGAAGAAAAATTTCGCTGGCTGAAGAGAAATCCAGACTTCAAGTGGTTAATACGGATTTCAAAATCAATTCTCTTATCTTTTTATCTTGTTTGCTTGGAGAAGCCATTGGATTACTTGATTTGATTTGTTCTCTTAAAGTTTTTATCGTTTTTCTTTGTCGTGGATTGTCCAGAGAGAACAACAAAGCATCATCTCTGCTTAAATTACGTCAAAAACCAGACAAAAAGCATGGATTTGTTTGCTCTTGTTCTTCAAATCCACAAGTTGAATAATATTGGATTTCACTTTAGATTTAAATTCCATCCAAAATATTATTAACCGAAACATACAAAACCCGAATGGACCTTGATGCTGAAACCAGAAACCTGAAAAGTGGAAAACAGTTTCTCTTCAATTAGGCCTATGTTCCAGCTCAGTTTTAAGCCCAAAACAGTAAAACAAGAATAATGCAGCAAACGATGTCGTTTTCACGAATATCACATTCTTTACCATTTCTTTCTTCTTCTTCCCCGATTGTTCTCAGATCTGATGATACTCTAAATGATTAATCGAACCGAGGCTACATCGAGATTGAAGATTCGCGAGCTATAGAATCTCACAGATCAAATTCGAATCGCGATCATGTCGTGCTTGGCCCTAGCTCTTCAACCGGTTAACGGATCTGACATTCTACTTCAAACCAGAGAATGGTTCCCGCCGGCGAGAGCCCTAATCGCTCTCTCCTACTTCCGCCAAACGCGTCAAGCATTCTCCTCCTCTAAGCAGCAACAACCTCCTTCCAATCGCAAACACACTCAACCTTCCTCCTCCTCCTCCGCCGCAGATCCCGACGACGCAGCCGCGGCGGAATTCGTAGGCGACGATCCCCTCGCTGCTTCCAACGGACAAGTAATCGTCGGCGTGGAGAGCAAGTACCGCGTCGTCTACCGACTCGTGAACTCGATCTACATCCTCGGCGTAACCGTCGCGGATCACGACAACTCGATCAACGTCTTCGAGTGTATCCACATCGTGAACCAAGCGGTTAGCGTTATCGTAACCGCGTGCCGTGGAGTCGAGGTGACTCCCGAGAAGCTTGGGAGGAAGTACGCTGAGGTTTACATGGCGCTTGACATTGTCCTGCGTGGTGTTAGTAACATTCGTTTGGCGGCGATGCTTGGCGCGATGCACGGAGATGGGATCGCGAAGATGGTTCACTCGGCTTTGGATACGGAGAATAAGATCAGAGGAGCTGATAGCTGGATGGCGGTGGAGTCTCACGCCGCGGAGCATCAAGCCGCTGTGAACGCGTTCTCCAACGCGAGATTCGAGTTGCCGGCGGAGACTATCGCTGCTGGTGATGAAATGGCTGCGAGCTTGGCTCCTGTGGTGCAAGAAACAGAGCAGGTGAAGGAGGAGCCGGAGGTGGAGAATAAAGATCCTTTCGCGGCGAGTGAGGAGATCAATAAGGAGAAAGAACTTGTAGGCGGGTTCAAGAAGACTAAAGATCCTTCCTCACAGGATCTGACTCTGGCTTTGGCGGGACTTGAGGTGACTACATTGCCTCCGGCGGAAGCAACGCAGTCTACACACATCAATGTGGAAGGGTTCGAAGGGGAGTACGGTGGGATTGCGTTCAGCAACGAGCAGGCGACGATTGGAGAGACTTTTGAATCGTTTAGTGATGCTTGGGGAGGTGGGTTGGATCCTTCGGAGTTTATGGGACCAAAGAAGATTCAAAAGAAGGAAGGACTCGGCGGGCTTGAGCTCTTGCACACCAGTGATCCCAAGGCAGTGGAGGGCAAAGATGGAGGTAATGTCGATAACCTTGTTAAGAAGCCTGAGATGAAAGGTCCTGAAATGTATATCTCTGAGGAAATTAGAACCGAGTTTAGAGAATCATTGCTTGCTAGAGTAGGACTAATGGGTGTCATCTACTTAAAAACAATGCCGCCTAAAGGCTCTGGTGAAGAGAAAGAAACCGAGTTCTCGTTCCGTGTTGAAGGTACTACTCCTGTTAAGAGATTCTCTATGCAGAGTTCTCGGATAAGTAGCTTAGGGAACGGTTTGTTTCACGTGAGAACCGCTCCGTCAGAGGAACCAATCCCTATCTTGAAGTATAGTTTGCAACCTAAGCTAACACCTTTGCCTCTTAGAGTCCGAATGGTGAAACGTGTCAGTGGGACTTTACTCTCGCTGATGATACAATACGTATCAAGCCCGGACCTACCTCAGCCTCTGAAAGACGTCGACTTTATTCTGAAACTCCCTGTTGATCCCACGTTGCTTAAGGTTTCTCCGAAGGCGATACTGAACAGAACTGATCGAGAACTGAAATGGCAAGTCCCTGAGATTCCTCTCAATGGACGTCCCGGGAGGCTAAGAGCGCGGATGCCTTTAGACTCAGATAACAGCGAGGAAGAACCGGAGATCATCTGCTATGTGAAGTTCTCTGTTCAGGGAAAGAGTTCTTTGTCTGGTATCAGTTTACGCCCAGCTGCTGAGGGGAATATGGATTTCTATGAGGTAGATCACAAGTTCGAAACCGGAGTCTACATGTGCAATTGATAAAGTTTCTTTTAAGAGAGTTTCATTTGTTTATAATTTTTTTCAAATGTTATAATGAGTTTGGCCGTTGTTGGGAGTTAATTCTGTTTTTTTTTCATGTAAGGTTTTGTGTACTTGTGTATCTTGACATCTACTCATTGTTATGTTATCTGTTTTTATCACATTTTTTTTTACATTTAGTTTTAATTATCATTACTGGAATATGTTATACAATATTAAGTTTATCAAATATACTTGGTAAAATTCTTCCAGTTTGTTAATCATTTGCAAACGATAGTTATATAAAATTATTTGAATAATTGTAGTTTTGTTGAAATGATAAGCTATTTTATCCCATAAAGGCAACATACAAACTATTTTGAAATGGTTTATCTCTAAATATTATTACTAATTATTACATTGCGAAAAATAAGCATAACAAATGCAAAATGTGCCATGTGTGTGTGCAAGTTTACATGTATAAGAACAAAAAAAACTGATCATGAGGATGTTTTGGTTAATGACATTTGCTCTATGGGTTTACGCCTTTGCATGGTCTATTGGTCTCAATAATAAGGCTTTGTTGAAGGGTCGTAACCCCAGAAACGATTTACATTTCTTTTCTTTTAAAAATATGAAACCACTATACCAGCGAAATCCATCAATGATAAATGTCATTCTTAGGTCAAATATCCACCATGTCATTTCTTTATTTAAAAAATAAAAAATAATGTCGTGTATATTGAGCACCAATTGCAATCCGTCCTAACTACGGTTTACAAAAATAAAACAATAACAAGATTTTACAAATTTGTGTTTTATTCTAGAGTGATGTCTAGTGGTCAAGTTGATTATAAGAAATCAATTGAATAATAACAGAACTATTTTAAAACCTTAAAGTGAGTACAAGCGGTGTGATACTAAACACAAACCTCTAAAGAGATGAAAACCGAGATTTTGAGCAACTTGATCTACCAAATCGTTAATTTAAGTCTTTAACACTTCACTTTTGATTAAAAGAACATATAAAAACGTGTGTTCATTGACATATAAGAACCTACGCATATTAATATTATAGTGGAAAGATGATTATAAACTCCATACCTAATAATACATGACAGCTATATTGTCACCACACAAAACTACCAATTATAACAATCACAGGATTAACAAATGGCATTGCATGCGTTACATGAAGGTTGCAAGATGTCTGAAAACGTTTGAAGTTATCCAGTATCGTCTTAATGCGAGAATCATGTGTACTTTAGAGCTTTAGGTACTATAATAATCAGTTTGATCCCTTATCATATATGAAAAGACAATTGTAGTTATTGTGCTTTTAATATTTTAGCAATTGAGTTAAATCCTCGAGACTGGATAACTTATGTTTGAAAATATGTTTTGGAAGTTTGAATTGGTTGAACTTTCAGATATTACAATATTTCAAACTATAGAGATTTCAAATATCTTGACTTAGACAATAGACTTTAAAAAGATTAGTTTGAATCGGTTGTTTCAGATGTTATAATATTTTAAAATATATCTCCGAGTTATGATATAGTTTCAGTCATGGTTGGCTTACACTTAGTTTTAAGCAAAGTACATATCCAAATTCTTGTATAGGTTTTTGATAAATTCCGTCAATATTTTCTTAAATCATATAAACTTGTTGAGTAAAAATAACAATAATACTTTGATAATCAAACCGTGATTGTACATGATACAATAGCCATTATAAAACGAATCACCTGGTAGAATCATGTACATATATGGTTATATAACTGAGTAGCGTTTGAAACAAAACGCATATTATACATATGTTTTAATTTAAACTTAGGAGGATTCTCGATTTCAATCAAAAATTTCGCAGTAATATAAGAATGTATACTTTACATACTATAATTATTGACAACACATGGTTAAAATTTGACTAATTTTTGGCCCAGTATTATTTTGCAATTGACAATGCTAATTAATGAGATCAACCTTTTTGCATTTCCCATTCACATTCCCCACAGACAATATCCTCATCAACCACTTGCCTTATTGACCACCTTTGTGAGACTTTTCCATCACTTTCTTTTAGTTAAAACTTTCACAACTCTAACATGTTCTTGCTATGTCACTTTCACGGTTTCATCTACCACTTCAACAACCAAAATCAAAAAGAGAAAACCCATCAAATAAAGAAAAGAAGAAAGATAACAAGTTTTCACCATTTTGTTCTACATTGTTTATTTTGAATCCTCTCTAATCTTTACAAGCATTGTCCTCAAGCTCAGTTTCATCTTGAACATTATCACCCTCTTCATTTTGACTATCTATAGCCCTCTTCTCTTCCTCCTCCACAATTTCCAACTCCCTCAAATTTCCACTTTGACCCCTCAACTTCCCACCTTTCACATTCCTCTCCCATCTACTCTTCAACTCCACCAACAACTCCCTAACCGCCTTCTCCTTATCCCTCCTATTCCTGATCAAAGCCTCACTTACATCCGCAGGCGTCATCTCCGCCTTCTCCACCACTCTCTCCATCTCCTTCAAAACGTCGCCGTCCACATCTTCCTCCTCATACCCCAAATAGTTCCTCAACAAAATCTTCAACGACGGGAAGTCACAGTAACTCATGCACACATGCATGTCCATCCTCCCACTCCTAAGCAAAGCAGGATCAAGCTTCTCTATATGATTGGTCGTAAAGACAAAGATCCTCTCGCTTCCACAACAAGACCAAAGCCCATCCGTAAAGTTCAACAAACCCGACAACGTTATCGTGTTCCCATTACCAGACTCTTCACCCGAACCCGACCCACTTCGTGTTTCAGAGCCGATCCTAAGATTTTGGAGGTCTTAAACGATTTAGTAAAAATAAATTTTTAAAAAATTATTAAAACTAATATTTCACTTGCCTATGTTCAAAACCGGCTTTGAGTCCACTGCTCTTGTTCCGGTTCGTCAAATTGATCGAACAGTCGATGTCTTCGATCACAATTATCGACTTAGAACTCGTTTTCATCAGCAGCTTCCTCAACTCCGAGTTGCTATGCACCTCAGTGAGTTCAAGATCATAAATATCATAGCCTAGATAATTCGCCATGGCTGCGATCATACTAGACTTACCAGTACCAGGTGGCCCATACAGCAAGTAACCTCTCTTCCAAGCCCTACCCGTTTTCTGATAAAACATTTGACCTAACACAAAATCCTTAAGATCATCCATGATCTCTTGCTTCTTTGTCGGATCCATCGCAAGAGTCTCGAACGTGCTCGGATGCTTGAAAGGAACAGACTCCCAAGGATGTCCCCTCGAGTCCAAAGACCCGCCTCGAGTGTTCGTGTAAAGCAACCGGTCCTGGTTCTTCCGACGGATCTCGTTAGCTTTCTCCGCGATGAAATCAAGATAAGAGTTTAAGATCAGTGTTTTGTCTCTCTTCTTGATACGGAGAGTGAACCCGCGTTTCTCCTCGGGCAACGGTCTCCACGCGAACGTCTGAGTTTGTCGTTGAGTGACGACGTGTTCCCAGAGGACGGTGGCGTTGTTGAAAGTGTCGACGATGGAGTCGTTGTTGGAGAGACCGAACGTGATGGAGGAGGAGTTGACGGCGCGGGTGAGGCTTAAGCGGTTGCCGGCGATGGAGACGGAGGTGCTGAGGTAGAGCTGGACGGCGTTGTAGAGCTCGTTGGTGTTGACGCCGTCGAGCTCCGTTATGTCGAAGTAGCAGTAGGAGGAGAAGAGGTGGAAGGTTCGGTTGAAGAGTTTGAGGAAGGCGAAACGGAGCTCTGGTGGGATTATTGATTGCATTAGGCTTTGGCAGAAAGCGAAGACGCCGAGGAGTGATGCTAGTGATGTCCAGTACTCTTTCATTTTTTTTGTTTCTTTAGAGATCAAAGTTAAGAGAGAAGCTTCAAAAGGGTGAAGAGAAAACAGAGGATTTCTTGAGAAGGTGTGAAAGAAGAATAAAAAAAAAAAGTGAAAGCTTTGGGATATTAAGAAGAGATGGTCTCTTTCAATTTATAATAAGAGTTCTTTTTTAATTTTTTTGACAAATTTCTCGAGAAAACTTTACAGAGAAAGTTAAATAAAAAGGATTTGTTCAGAAAATATAAATGTAAGGCTATGATAGTGACAAAGGCAAAGAGGTTAGTTAAGGAACAAGTGTAAAATGAAAAGAAGAAAAACAAATTTGGGTTTTGTAACTTTCTTTGAGTTTAAGACTTGCTGATTTGAGTGATTTATGATGGTCAAGATTTGTTTGGGACTATTTTTTCTCTTTATTATTGATCAAAATTTTCTTATGTTTTTAAAAAATGAATCAGTGTTTACTATGAAAGTTTAGATATTGTTAAACCGTTAAAAAGTTGTCTGCTTTTAAGATTAGTCTCATAGGAAAGAAATTTATAAAATATGGAAGTAGCTTTCAATTATGTAAAACGTAAGTATATTCAAGGCTGAGGTGGTAAAAAACTGAAAACTGATGCATATCACATATCACTTCGTTTGTTTTGCTTTAGATTATTTAGGCAGTAAAGATAATAGAAAAGACTAGCTAGATCTTTCCACACGAAGGAAGGTCTTGTCAGAACAGATCCTTCTCGCAGACTAGTGAATGAATGGTCTTAACTCTCGAGCAAAGACAGAAAAGTTCGAATTAGCAGAAATAGTCTTAAACCAAATGTTTTATTGCTTGATAATATTAGCCTGCAAATATCAGCCCATCCTGATGGACTATTTGTATCTGATCAACTTGAAACATAAGTCTAAAGAAACAAAAACAACTTTCTTTTCCAAAAATGGGGTTTTATCACTCCCTTTTTCACATCACACAATGAGATTAAAGAAAACAAAATATTAATGCAAAAGTGATTTAATAACCCAAAATACATTCCTTTGGGCATGGTGAAAAAAAATGTATTCCAAACTGAGAGAGCACTTGTTTCTTTTATGGTTTGAGAGCGAGAGCAAGACCAACCTTCGGTGAAGAGTTCACAGCCTTTGAGTCATACTCAGCTGAGAGAGTTATGAGAGACTTGGGTCTCCATTCCCTTTGTACCACCATCCCTGCTTTCCCATTGTTAGAGAGTCTTGTCTTCACCGTTGTAAAAGGATCCACGGAGTATGAGCTTCCGATGGTGAAACTGTTGGCATGATTTGTGAAGCGACGGATCAGTTCTGCGCCAACGGATGTGGTTGGATTCACCGTGTGTACGTAAGTAGCTCTTAGACTCTCCCCTTTATCCTCCCTAGAAGTTATATCACTCTTTTCAGTTAAAAACTGAAAGCAGATTGGAAAATGGAGGAGCATAGTGTTTGTTGTTTACTTACAGCATGAGAGCAGCAGAGAAGTCTGGCTTGTTGAAACTAATTCCGGCGTTGTACTTGGTTAGTGAAGAGGAAGCTGTGTCGAAACCAACTTCGCCACCGAGGCTAACAGTCTGGCTTCCGATAGTTGCTGACAGATCAAGCAGAGGAGTTGGATTGAGGCCAATGCTGGAATTGAGCGTCGCATGGGGATGAACGTATTGCACATCCAGCTGAATTATAACAGATACACATGTTAAGACTAAAGAGTGCAGAAACTGACTGAGACTAGAGTAGTCGTTTTTTATATGGGTTATGATGCACTGACCTTGCCAGACTTGTGATCAGGTATTTTGAAGCTGATAACAGCTTTGGCAGATGGCATGAGATTTTTGACAGTTACTTTCGTCGACACCTGCATAAAGATGTTACGTAATATGGTTAAGGAGAGTTAAGGTGCACAAGATCAGAAAGCATGTATCACTACAGATAATTACTTACACTTGAGTGGCTGTCGATTTTCAGATCAACAATGGTGTTTTGACCTTTATATAGTGTGCTTATGTCGCCAAAAAATAAATCATCCTTCTGCAAACCTGTCGCCACGAATTCCTGTTGAAGAGAATATTTCATTACGGTATATAAACATAGGCTCAAAGTAAATTACGTACTTTGGTTTGAAGAAGGGAGTGTCACCAGAACAATCCTAATTAGATGACACCTAAACTAAAACAATTGTTCTCCCATTTACGATACATCAAAGTCCATGTTTTTGAAAACCAGAGTATGTACATTAACTGGATATACTAGCTATCAACTTCTTACGAATCAAAGGCGTGCAAGGCAGCTATTCTTAAGTACCCCCATGTTAAATCTCTAATTTTGATCCCCCCCCCAAAACACATGTAGCAGCACGTATTCTATATCGAAGGCATGATAATCTTTGACAGGTCATATAAGCAAAAATTATGTTTTCTATAAAATGGATTTTAACCTATTAAAGAATTCAACATACCGTTCCAGTAGCACTCAGCATCGTCAGAGTAAACTTCTGGTCGAAAATGTAATCCTTGTTCAGAAGATCTGCAAATTATCAAATAGTCAGTAAAGGGAACCACAAACACAGAGAGAGAGCAATGTCCACGATCTGCCAAACTTACCTTTGGCTTTCCTGCCAATATCCGGAAACGGAGCTGGACTGCTTCCCATCTTCTAATGTAGAAAAGAAGCACTGACAATTTCACAAGCAACAAATAATCAAAGGCATGCCACCACTATGCAACGATTCACAAAATGATATAATCCAAGCTCCAACACTTCTCTGAGCTAATCAACCAATCAGAATCTTCAAAAACCTAAAAGTTAAAGCTATCTTATAGCAGCCTCAACAAAAGAGGCTGCAACAGAAAGCAATTCTACATTGCCACAAGAACCATGCGTATACACATGTAACTACAATCCACAGAGGAAACAAATCAGTTTCAACTACGTTTATAAACTATAACGAATCAAATCAATGTAGATACAATATCACAGAGAATCACAACAAGCTATGAGTGTAATCACACAATACGTTCTCCTCAGGTTTACCGAAACTATCTATGGAAGTAAACAGATCGAGAGAATCTAATCGAATCGATCAAAAGCCAATCTCACGAAGGCCACATGAATCAACAAAGAACGTTAGCTCGTTATCTAGATTCCTTACCAAATCGGAAGATCGACGAAACGGTTCACGGTCGATTGATAAACCCTAGCTGCTCCGTCGCCCTCGATGATGGTGGAATCAGGCGACGGCGGCTTTTGAAGAAGAAGACAGTAAGTAGTAAAAAGGGCCTCGAGAAACTCAAAGGGAGACGAGACGAGGAGGCCAACGTTCTCGCCGTGAGCAATGATAATGTCACCTGGCGTTGAGGTTAGTTAGGTCACGCCACGAGCTCGCACGCTTTTTTTTTCTTGTTTGAGAAAAGCCTTTTTGCTAATTCGTCTGTGATGTAGTGTAGGTTCTGTCACAGGCAAAGCTGTGTCCAGCTCGTGAGGCCCATTTTGATGGCCCAAGCCGACTCGCTTCGTCAGCTGTTCAAAATTACGATACTACCCTTGAAATCGGTTTGCAAACAAATGGAGCTTCCCTTGTTAACCCGGTTTTGTTTTATAATTTCAGTAAGCAGATTAGTGAAGAATAATAAAATTTCTAACGTTGTGCAAACAAAACCGTCAGATATAATTTTTTATCAAATGGTTCAGTTTAGTTTGGTGTGGATAAAATTATTTTATAGAGCTATTGGATGTAAAATTGTCTATATTTTGGTGTATAATAAATTAGCATTAAAAAGTAATTTAATAGTTAAGCTGATTATAAGATAATATATATTGATGTTGAACATTGTATTTATTGGGCCACCATGAAAACGCCCACACGTATTCTAAGACTACTGAACATATCTGAAATCCTTAGTTAGACAAATGATTATTTAAATTTTAAAAGACATTAACGATCACAAAACCAATTAAAAAGAAATTTAAGTATAAATTATAATAAATCAGATGTATCTATCTACGGTATGTGGTATAATTTAGAAGGCTTAAGATTGCTCGTAACATTGAAATAGTTCAATGTCCGTATCCACTTCTCTTGGTTCTTCAACAAATGAACCGCAATAGTATCAGGCCAAAGCTCATGTGTGCATCTAGTAGGAGGCTCGGGGAAATTATACATGGACCATTTAGCATTAAACCGGTTCTTCCCTCGTCTTCCTTCTCGAATCCAGTCGCCAAACACTTTGTCTTCAGGACCTTCTAAATGTTTCTTGGGAATTTCAGATTCTTTGAGCCAAACTGCGATGTCCCACGAGACTAAGTAGCCCATTCCTGACATGTAATGTACGAACGGGTCCATGCTTGGACATGGAATGACATAGCCGTAGTAGAGATCTTCACGAGGTAATGGTCTTAAAGATGCTACGAGGCTTTCTTGTCTTATGTACGTGTCATCGTCGGCTTTCATTACGTAGTGGTATGGTGGGTTTGGTGTATCAGTTTCGTTGAATAAGTCTGGTAAGCTTGAGAAGTATGTGTAGGTCTTGCCTGTAAATAGAAGAATTAAATTAATTAAAAAGTGTTACAACTATTCCAATCGGTTAAGCTAGTCCAAATCGAACTGAAAACTGAACCGAAAGAGATTGAATAAATTCAACTGTAATTTTGTGTGTTTATATAGTAACAAATCGTAATGTAAAGTGAAACAAACTTCTTCTTTTTTTTTGCTAAACTGAAAAAAATTAAATATATAGAAAATTATAGCCTAAATGCGCTTGCAAATTCTCTAAATAAACGACTTTTTTACAAAACAAAAATTGAAACCATGTTAAACTGAATTGAACTATAATCTAAAATGTTTTTTCAAAAAAAAAAAATTCTAAAATGGTATACCAAATCAAAACCAAGCCTGTATATACCAAACCAAAACCTAACAAAAATAACAGTTGCTTGAATTGGGAAAATAACAAAGCGAACTAAATAAATCAAATTCAACCCAAATCGAACCGAAATTGGCTATAAACCGAGATAAACCAATTACCTTTATTCATATTCTCGTTGCAATTGAGTATAATGATGTCATCATAACGCATGATCTCCAAAGCGACAAGCACTTTCTGGTCTTCTTTAGTCAAGTTACAGAACACAAACTTCACGTCGATCTTAACGCCGGCGGGAACATCCTGCGTGCCGTAGATCATCCGGAGAAAATGCCTACGTTGGTACTGATCGGGAAGTGTAAGAATCCCAATAAGTATCCTAATCTCATCTTCATCTGAAGAAGACAACAACGGTGCCTCCAATGAACTGCTGTTCCTCGGAACATTCGACAAAGCACATCGTCCGAAGCTCAACAAACTGTCGAATCTAACTTCGTTGATGAAAGCTAATACACAGAGAGCTACGATAAAGAAGAAAGAAGGGATAATGAATTTTCTGCCGTCCGATCTTGGAGAATATTTCATCTTCTTTCTTCAGTATAGACGTAGAGATGTTGAAGCAGAGGAATAAGAAGAAACTAAATAAAAGCAGAAACTGTTTTACCTTAGAGGAGAAGTTAAAAGAACTTTTGAGAAGCTTAAGGAACGTGAGGTTCAAAGCAGAGTTTGTAAACGAAGCAAGTGCTGTGCTTCAGTATTTCACGCCATTTAACATGCGATTTTCTATTTTATTTATTTTTTATACAATATTAATATGATACTAGATTCTGATTTACTCGTGAATAGTCCTTTTTGTTTAGGTACTTAAAGTGCATTCAGCCTAAGATAGTTGTTCAATAGTCAATAAATAAAATAGATGAAAAGATTTCTATATCAGAATACAATATATATACTCCATAACCATTAACCATAATATGATATTGGAGTTTTTTTGCCGTGATTTATGAATGCTTTATCAAAAAAAATATTGGAGTTTTCAGAGTTCAATAGTTTCACCATAGTTATGTCTAGTTTATGAATTACTATTAACTTCCATTTTTAATTATGAAGATATTGCTATTTGCGAAGTGACTAAATGTTTGAGTTTTATAGATCCATATATTTTTAGAGTGACCATTTATTTAGTTTTTTTTTCTTTCAAAAACTTGAAGATGTAATTCCAATTTTTAATATAATTTTTAATTTTAATTATTATGGTAACTTATAGTTTAAATGAATTACTATCGTTAATTGTTTTTTATAATCAAATTTGAATTTATTGGTGTTAATAATCAAATACCAATTAATTGTTTTTAATAACTAAATCATTCTGATGGGAATGATCATATTTATTGCCTACAATCTTTCAACAAATATAAGTCAAATTAGATCAACTTGAAAACACTATATGAGAAAAAGCGGTGGATCTAAGCCTAACGTTGTTAATATAAATATTTTAAAATTTAATCATATAGCTTTGCAAAATGGAAAGTTTGGTGATTGGAGTCAAATATAAATTTGGTAAAATAAAACTAAGAACGTGGTCGGCTTCGAACTTCGTGACCCGCAACAGTCTCATCTTGCCACTTCCTCTCTGTAAAGTTAATTAACGAGTTGACTTTTTAGAGATCTCATTGTACTGCGTTGCCTTTTTCTCTCTCTACTTGCTTAGATCTTTTATGAATCACCTCAAATTTTCACATAATACTTTTTTTTAACGCTTTTAGAAATATTTTTCATATGAAATTCCAAATTATATGCGTAAGTATTTGAGGATGCCTAGACTTAATTTACAAAGTCAAAACGACGAATTATGCAGAAGTTAGAGAAAATGCTTACAAAAGATTTTCAGTATGGTATAAGGAATATTGTCAAGAATGAATTTCATAGGACTACTCAGGGTGATGCAGTCAGGTATGAATCCTCGTAAGGCAACTAGAATTATTGGCCGTAATATTTTCTATGTAATATTTTTCATAATTTGTAATAACATAATTAACCAAAAAAAGTCAAAACGACCAAAACTATATGGGAACTTTATATTCTCTAGTCAACGATGTAATTGGAACTTTTGTGGGCCCAAAAGGAAGGTCAACATAGCCATTTTCCCATAAAGACCAATATTCAAATTAAGCCCAACTAGGTCATATCCATGATCCATCCGAATAAAGTAGGCCGACGGACGAAGACTCAATTGTAAAATCAAGATAAGAGGATATGATATGGTCGCAAAATATGATCGGTGTAAGTCTGACTGTCTAAGGATATGATGCCCTTGCTCTAGGTAACGAATAAAACTTGAAAATGTCTTCGTACAGCTTAGATTTTAAAACAACAGAAGAATATAACGAAACTGGTAAAAATATTATGCTGTACTTTTAATATGTGATGAACTGAAACCGGTAAAACGAAGGTTTTAAAACGAGTATCAATATGATATAGCGAGTGAAAAATCAAAATTTGTAAAAAAACAAAGTGCAAGTATGTTTTCAAAAAAAAAAAAGTATGTTTTCGAGCATATTATATAGTTTATAACATATTTTTTTTCCTTTTTTGCTTTCTCATTTTTAAAGCTTCATTAATCTAATGGTTACTCGTTACAAATCATTCATACATTTATTTGCTTAAGCCCCCTGCATGGAACTCTTACCGATTTTAATTGATTCAACGCCTAGAAATGAGGCGTTTGTATTTTTATTTGTTGCAAAAATGTTTTTAGTGAAGGCAAGAGATCGTGAGCCGTTTGTTAACTAAAAAGCCCATTATCACTAAGGAACCCCATCCTTAACAAGAGATTCAAAGACGCTTAAAAAAACCAAAATTGTGTATTTTTTTAAAACTCAGCTATTAATGTTTTTTTTTCAAAAAACGTAAATTTGAGGATTTATACCACTGTTGTGCGTGTAGCATACTGTACATGATACCGTTGTATAAAGTAATTGAAAAAGGTGTAAGAAAATGACACGACTTGAGATAATTGTTTCTGTTTTGCTTTGCTGGATACGTACGGCCCTTTACTTTCTACTATGATTTACAATACGACATTCACATACAGTATATTGTTAATGACTAATTCAAAATATTAAAAGCTAACGATTTTAACCTCTCATAACCAGAGCCGGTCCTAACAATTATAGGGCTAGAAGCAAATCTGAAAAAATCTGGCCTATTTATATTCACCCTTTACAAGAATAAAAAAAATTTAAACAATGTCAATAGGGTTGTTCGAACTCCCCACCTCCTTGACATAAATACATAGCATTACCATCTAAGCTATTAAATCATTTATGTCCATATGTGGCCGGTATATTTAATACTTTAGTCACGGCCGGAAGCACCCGCTTCTCTCGCTTCCGTCCAAGACCGCCTCTGCTCATAACAACAACAAAAAGAAACAAAACAATGGTTATTGGTTGTTGTATTTTAATGGATTTGAAAATCCAACTAAATGTAGTGTTATTGGTTTTATGATTTTCAAATTTATATTAAGATCATGTGTTATTGGTTTAGTGATTCATAAATGTTATATCAAATCAAATGTTATTCAATCACATGGATTTACTAATAACTTTGATTTTATAATGGATTTGAATGAATTTTTTTGGATTTTTTTGGATTTTTTTGTTAAAAAATACAAAGAATCAAATCCGAGGATAAACTTCCAAATTTGTAAATACTAATCCGAAAAAATTTAAAAACCTGCATATTTTATTTGAATTTATAAATACTACCTGAATTTCTAAATTAATCAATATGTAAACCAATAACATCTTCAGCGTATGGAATAAATGACAACTGACAAGACATCAGTTTCATGTTCACGCTTGGAGATTCGAATAGTCAACTTTGTTTCACTCTTTTGTCTGCCACTTTTGTTTAACAATGTTAACAGAAATGCATATACACTTTGATTGTGTTCTCTTCTGGTCTTTTTATCAGCCATGTCCTCTTCTTTTTATTCTCCTTACTTTCTTTGATAATCCCATTTAATCATCTATTCAGTTAAACTTATCATATGCAGGAAAACTTGCAACATCTTTTTGACTATTTTATTGCATGAATCTTGAATTTTATGGTCACTTGTTTTCCTTAATACTATATGTAAATCACATGTTTATTCTTCTTCTTAGGTTCTAAATTTTGCCTATGTGCTTCAGGCCTTTTTTTAATGCTTCTTTGGCAGCATTTTGTCCTGCACAAAAGAATTCCCAAAGCTACATTTTTGAAGGTTGATATTATAATCATTGATATAGTTCCAATTCCAACTAATGTAGATTCAGTAACTTTCTAAATCTGTTTTAGTTACTATATACAATACATGGCGTGGCTTTTAGGAAAACTACAAATGATTATACAAAATTTAAGTGGGTTAATTTGTGGAAGCACCGTAGCCTAATGGTTAAAGTTTAAAGGTTTCTACACTCAGGTCTGTGGTTTAAATCCTAGATTATGCAATTTATTTGCAGATTACAGGAAATCCATGTTTAAAGTTCCGGAGAGAGCAATTTATTAAACAATTATGCAGACTACGTAAGAAAGACTTACAAGGGATCTTCAACATGGTGCAAGTAAATCTGGTATGGCGTGGATCTTCATAAGACGGTTCATGTGATGCAGTTAGGCGTATGTCTTCATAAGACATGTAGTATTGTCGGTTGTCGAATCGTCTATGTAATCTTTCTCATATCATAATTGTAAGATCATAATATATCAGCGTTAAAAAAAGTGGGTTAATTTCAATTAATTTGATTCAAAATTTAATTAGTTCGGTTTGAGTTTTGGCATGATTTGGATATATTTTTCACTATAAAATAAAAAAAATGAAATAATCAATTTCCAAACCAAACCGAATCGAAAACAAAATAGACCCGTTGGAAAATGTACACAAAAGGTCCAAAACCATTATAGTTTAGCATTGTTTCATAGCCAAACAATTCATATCACTAATCTGTCGCTATTTTCGATTGTTTAAGGATATGTTAACTCTTAGTGGATGGATATGTAATCAAGGTAGGATAAGACGCTAAAAGAAAGTGACATGGAGATTCGGATAAGAGCGCAATAAAATGATGAACTGAGATTACATTATGCATAGTATCCTCCTCTATGGTTAAGAATATATACAGATATATATATATATATATATATATATATATATATATATATATAAGAACATGAATTTTGTTGTTTATAATTTTATCCACTAACGATTTGAAAGTTTACAACGATTGAAGCTTGCATAGTGACTTGCACCATAAGATACAGTTCTCTTTTCTTAACTGTGTTGTCTTTTACGTGGTCCATCGCGAAATTCTTTGTCTCTCTCGATTAAATTTCTAAGTTGAGATTCTAGGTCATGGACCTACCAATAACGATACAGGAATTGTTATTTGGCACATATAATCACACTTTGGAATGGTGATTTTACATGTTTATATTATTCACTAACATTCATCATATAGTTTTTCATTTTTATTTTACAATTTCTGAAAGTGATTTCATTGAGTAATTGATGAGTGCTTATTAAAACAATATTTTAGCATTCAATATACCTTAATATTTTTTTGTTTTTCTTGTAACTGGATATACCTTAATATTTGGTCAGACAAAATTAGGATCATCAACCACAACTGAGTTCTGTGTCCCTGACTCGGTTTATACTCAACTAACGTTCCAAACAATGATTTATCATGTGTGGATATAATAGAATGGGAGACGGCACCATCGAGGAAACTACCTCCTTTTTTTCATCTCCACATAATAGACAAATTGGTATGTGATCATATCATTGACCTTCGCTACAGAGAGGCTACCAACTCTTTTTTTTTTTGCTAAAAGTTAAATATCATAGATATGAAAAGAGATTTACAGAAAGTAGAATCTAGAGCATGTTACACCATGGCAAAAAAAGAATAAAAAACATAGTGATAATAGGTTGATCAACGCATCCACTTGGACGTGAGACTTAGGAAGGGCTTCCTCTCTCGTCTGCAGTGATAGTATTGCGCACCTCTTTGTCTATAAGCCGGTGGATAGAATCTGGAGGCAAGACAATGCGGTTGTGCAAGACATTGTTTCTCTGTTTCTACTAGTGGTAAATTACAGATTGTGCAGCTAGCTTCCTCAAGACATAGTGGCTACCGACACTTACATCGGTGATATTGAAAGGAACTTCATTAATACTATGTGCTTAACTATCTCTCCTTGATAATCTAAAGAGATATTCTCTATTTATGCTTTATAATATAAAACCTGATAAGACTTGGAGGTTTTATATCATACAACTTGATAATGTAAAGTGATATTCTCTATTTTCCTATACCTTTTATATTATCTTTAAAACTTATATAACGTAGCTCAACTCTTCAACTATAAAATGTCTGAACCCTGTAACCTGTTGACAATAAAAGAAAAGTATGCATCTTACATATGTATGTTTATGAATGAATAATAAATATTTTCAGAACACAAACTTATTATTTCAAATCACTCTATCAACATGTATGTATCATAGTTATATCATCTTAATACTGTTGAATTGATATGTGGAGTGCAAGCATGTACAGTGGTATGAACTCTTTTCACATATATATTGAATATAGTTTTTTTTTTTTTTGAACACCAAATGCTTATATTAAACTAAACGCCCCATGGGCTAAGTCGATTACAACCGGAGTGATCCTCGACGGTAAACAGATAAACGGAAACAATTAAAACATAGCGAAGGATAGATGTGGCTAAGGAGAGAAGAGACCCATAGAGAAGCTTCACTTGTAATCCTAAAGCCTGCATTCGAAAGAACGCAAAAAAGTCGAAATCGACGTTGAAGAACCCAACCACCGGGTTTTGATAACAAGAAGTCTGAGAACCTCCGTAGACGATTGCAGCTCCGAGGAAAGGGTCGCACTGTGAAGAACCGTCGATGCTTGAGACGGCATAATGTAATGGAGACGCAGCGATGTTATTGTAGCAATCAGAACTAGCGAAACCACACTCTTGCACGGTAGCTCTTGCGATGAGGGAAAAGGAAGGGGATTGTAGAACCGAATCTGTGAAGAACCGTCGATGCTTGAGACGGCGTATTGTGATAGAGGCGCAGCGGAGACATAGTAGCGTGAAGATCTGGCGCATCCACACTCTTGCACAATAGTATCGGAAGTGAGGAAAGGGGTGAGAAGTCACCTCTGTGAAGAACCGTCGATGCTTGAGACGGCGTAATGTGATGGAAACGCAGCAGTGACATAGTAGCGAGAAAATCAGGCGAATCCACACTCTTACACAATAGATAACTGAGACGCTGCGGCAGTTGACTAGAAACATATCAAATCTGAAACCAATCTTTGGAGGGGTCGTCACTTTGAACGAAAACTTCTCAACGGAAGATTCTGCGAACAAACCAAAGTCCAAAAGATGGTTGGAGCCCTGTAGAGTCTCGGCGGTGTTGAAGGAGGTGCGACATCGAGGTTGGAGGCGAACAAAGGGCTTGATGGGACCAGGTAACAGTCGCGGACCGGACGCAAAAGATTCATCGGAGATAGTAGAAACCATCTCCAACCGGAGAGTAAAGAGCATCACGACTATGTGGGGAGTGGTGGTGGTGGCTTGCGTCGGAGGAGACCCGTAGTCAACAGATCCATATTGGTTTTTACCGGAGTCGAAAGGAGTTTTGTCGACGGAGAAGCAGCGTGCGTCATACGTTGAAACATTAAGCTCACCAGAGTCATCCGGTCTACCGGCGAGACAGACCGGAAGTGAAGCACATGACTCGCCGGAGAGACAAGGAGGGCCGTCGAGAGAAGGCCCTGTCGGGATGGAGCTCGGGCTTAGACGACAGTGATAATCCGGATCTGGAGTAGTGGTCTCGGGAACCTTGAACAGAGCATCAAGAAGAGAGGATTTTGACTCAAGCCTTTCCGGATCTAAAAGGGGAGAGCTCGTGAGTTGAGGTCTATGCTCTGGCATGAGGTGAAGCGGGTCGCCGGCGAAGGAGGATGGATGGAGCGACGGCAGGGAAAGGAGGAGCTGAATCTCAGATCTGAGGAAGCTTGTGGAAGAGCTGCCACGGTAGGGGACACAGAGGTCAGAGAAGCAGCAGTGGGAGTCAGAGGAGTTGATGACATAGTCGCTGGTGGTCATATTGAATATAGTTAATTTTAATATTTCCATCATAAAGTAACTATGTACTAAGTAATAATAGTTATACTATTTTCCAATATCTATTTTTTACTATTCATTATACAATTGCAATAGCGTGCCATTCACGAACACATGAATTTGAGATAAAATTTGGATTTCATATTAAAGTAAGATATTGTTATTAGAAGTGGACAAAGGAAAAACATGTTCGCAACCATTCCCGTCTAAGTTCTTTCAATAGATGTACATAATACTGATAACATATTTCTACAAATCGCTGACCAAATATTTGTTACAAAGTACAAATTCTATATGCTTTGACTGATTAGAGTATATATATATATATATCGGATTAACATTTATTACCCCCCCCCTTAAATATCTTAATTTATAATCTGTATAGAACTAATCAAGAAAATTAACATGAACATAACAAATCATGCGAAACAAATCTTGTTGTGTTGTGTCTGTAATAAAGAGACAAAATGCTCAGCGCAAACTTAGCCGATTGTTTAGATTATAATCCCACAATCATGGTCTAATCTTGTTCTAATCATTCCCTTATTCTTCTTTCTAAGAAAAAACGATTATGAATTTATTAATTTTATAGTGATCAGATCTGATCTTTAGTTTTTATTATTTATTTTTGCTTCAGTCTATAGGTAAGTTTTCCTTGGGTAAGTGGACATTATGGGAGCGTTATGTGTGTCATTGTTGCTATTGGTTGAAGTCGTACGGCGAATTTACATAAACGAATCAACTTGATGAATATTTTTTAGCTTTATAATTCAGTCCCATTCAGGCATTCACTTCCCATGTGCCATCCTGAGAGCAACTTTGCTATAATTATTTAATCATATATATATATATATATATTTAACAAATGATATACTGGGTTCAACATATACTCTCCCCAATACATGTAAGGGATCTAATTTTTAAGACAACGAAGGTTTCATGTTTCTCTATTTTGGTATTTTTTAAAAATATCATAGTGTTGGTGTTTATGGTTTTTGATATTTTGATATTTTTCTGGTGGTTTTTAAAAAAATTAACCAATATATAGTGTTAGTGTTTAAGAAAACAGAGTATTTCATGTTTCTCTTAATTGAATTCATACGTTTTTTAATTAAGTTCAGACGTTTTTTTTTTTTTGTCAACAATTTTATTTCATATCCAACTCAAAGCAGAGTACTTGAAATACAAAGTCTGGGTACAACACCCTTTGCAAAAGCAACAGCTAAACATAATGCTGTGCGTAGATTATAAACACATGATAACGGAGTGAAGAGAGGAACAAGGTTTTTGAAGCTCAAGAAACCTGTAATCTCATTCAAGTCCATCCCTAAGCGCAGGGAACAGAAGGGGACGATTGAGTCCGGAAGAATCTGAAGTCTTGAGAGTCCAGTTGATATTGCTGGTTGAGAGGCTTTGTGAATCATCACCGCTTTGACGACGTGTCCAGAGCCCACTCTACTCAATAAGCGATGGAGGACACGGCCTTGCATCCACATTCCCTTTGCCGGGCAAATCTGAAAGTAACCAATTGGGAAAGACCCAGCTACAAGCTCAAAGGCGACCAAACACCTCTTTGAAGAGACTGAGAGCTGTGAGGAGAACCACCATAGCCTAAACACGCCTGAGATAAGTGAAACCATGTCCACAGAGACAGCAGTCCAAATAAAATCCTCACACTGAGGTAACAAAGTAGTATCACAACGAGTAACTTCCTCATACTGAGGTAAAGAGAGCTTCAACCTGAAACTCAAAGGGAGTGTAACATCCTCAAAAAGAGGTACAGAGCTAATCCAGGATAGCATTACCTCTTCATTCCGAATTAAAATGGGGTTCGTATTGAGATAACTAAGATCTACTAGGAGGCAAGGATCGAACAATCGTGACTCACTCCAGCAAATTAAAAACACCATACCTTGCGAGAGCTTGAAGCAAGAGAAGATAGGCCTTGACTGAGAACTGCATAAAGCAGTAGAGAGCTCCACTTCAAAATGCTGCATTGCGGTATTAAGAGCTGCCAACAGAGAGAAAATCACCACCAATATTTCAACCTTCCAAGCCCAGTCCTCAAGACTTTGAAGAGATGAGTAATGAAGGGAAGTCAGCTTGCACTCAGCTATTGATACCAATAATCTTGCAACAGATAAGGAAACCACACACGACTCTTGATGATAAATCGTTGATGCCCTTAAGGCTGACTTTAACAAAACATGTTCCACACAAGAGGTAATAATTATCGGCTTTGAAACGGGATAATGTCGAAAGGAGGAGTAACTCAGGCCAGAGTTGAGAGCTCCGGAGGGAGAAATTCCAGCCAACGAAAGATGCAGCAGAGCAGGCTGCGTGGATAGCACATCGACGTCTGGGCAGAGAGGCTTGAGCAAGCAACCGGTTGAAAAGCAGAGATCCCATGGCATAAGAGATTCGATTTCCTTTTGATTGAGAGGAGCGGTGTAAGACGGCGAGAACTGGCGGAGAAAGGGACAAACCAGCAGGACCGGTGGAGGGTCTGGAGGATTTATCGGAAACACCACGACAAGATCCGGATCTGGTGGTTCAGGCGGCAGGGGAGGAGAACCAAACGGGACAGTTGCAGAGGAACCCATTGGAGGAGAAGAGGGAGAGCTTCGGGATGGTGAGCGAAACGTCATCAGCAGCGGAAGAGAGGCTCGTGATTAGGACAGGAGGAGCTGCACCGGAAAGAGACCTTCATTCTGGCGGAGATGCAAGCTGTGCGGCTGCCTTGGACTCCGTGCCTGAGAGAGAACCAGCTAGGGCGAACTCTTTTTCATTTTATTAAGTTCAGACGTTTAAAAAAAAAAAATTAACCAATTATATTGGCAATTAAGATAATACCTTTATTATTTATAGAGATGCAGTTACAAAGATGGAATTTTGGTCACTAGTTTAGAAAACGAACACCGAAACAATAGGAAATTATGTAATCCATCATCAATCAATTATGGTTTTTTTGGGAAAAAAGGAAGTGACTGGTGGTGGATGTAGATATTTTAGACATCCAAAATTTAATCAAAAATCATGTATATTAACCAATCAAGTTTTGCTTTTCTTAAAAATATTTACAGCAAAAAAACTTTTACATCGAAAAAATTTACAAAATAAATCTATACGACTTAAATTCTACAGCAAAAAAAACACAGATCTACCAACCATTCCAATCACTTCCATAATTTTTTTTTTTTTGAAAGAGTTAACAGCCAGATATAATTTCACAGAAACTAATCACAAAATTGAGAAATTTCACAAAATTTTAATTCTTGATGGCAACTTTGCAAAAACCCATCAATATAATTATAACATTCTTATGATAAAGCGTCATAATGGACGCAATCTATCTTATAATTATCCGTCTGCGTTTTATCCAATACATAGTAAGGTATATATAAAGTACATACTTGTATTGTAGACTAATCGTCATTCGTCACATGAAGTATTAATGTCGTCCCATCGTAGGACAAATAGATTTGAGGTGGACAACAACATAGTCCAACCATCCTTTTTAACTTTATTTTGGTCGCTTCATCTTACACGTCTCCTCATAATCAATCACATAAAATGCATTCAGTTTCCATGACAACCCCACCACCACTCCCCCCCCCCCCCCCCCCCCCCCAAAAAAAAAACAGTAGGGGTATTATATTTCACTCTGGTTCGGTTTATATTTTACCATGACCTATCATAAACTACTGGTACAAAATAACTAAGTACATATGAGAAAATGATTTAAATCACAATGCCTCAATATATGTATCTAAGTTTTTTTGGATCTTTTCGAGTTTAATCTGTGTTTATTCACACCATTCAAAAATAAATTTTTTTTTTTGATAATCCAGTATCCGACCGCTAAGCGCGATCGACTAACCCACCGGGCCTAAGCCCATGCCATTACAGGATTTTTAAGCGTCCACTTAAGGGCCCCTGTTTACGCGAAGCGGTCTGGAGGGCGAGAGGAGCCCATGTAAATCCCCTCGTGGCCACTCAAGTTGTTTGCAGCCGCGGGGATTCGAACCCAGGAGTATTGGGAATTGCACCCTCAGCCTGAAATCCCTCCTACCACTAGCCCACCTTGAGTGGTTCATTCAAAAATAAATTATACCGATAAATTATATTGGTAAGCTTTTTTTTACCAAAGGAATTTAGTTTTATAAAAGTATAAATTGTCTACAACTCTAAAACTTATACTGATTTTATAATTGTTTTTTGGTTTAAGATTTTTCTAGTTATTAGCTGCTAGAAATAAATAATTGATCAATCAGTTTTACTTGGCTGGTTAGAAAGTACCATAAATTTAAAAACCGATCGGACCCAAAAGAACTTAATTAAAGAAAGCGAAACAAGCATGAGAGATTAGTACGAAAACGTAATCTCTTTCAATCTTTAAACGACAAAAGTCTTAATGAAACATATGTACACATGACACCGATGTGTGTCCTCATTGATCTTAAGTAATTAAAATTAATTGAATTCTTTTGAAACAATTCAAACTGAAATGACTTATACGCTTATAAACTCACGCAAGGCAAAACGTGATATATCGAAAGTGGGTTCACTGTGGTGCAGTCCACATCTTATCTGGTACGAACTCCTTGTGAACCGTTGGGTGGATATATTGATCGTACGGTGAGCGATGATTTTAATTTATTGGGGGTTAACATCATCTTACATGTTTAAGCCGAGTCAAAAGCTTTATCACGGCAAGTGTTCATTGCCATTACTGGAAATTTGATAAGAGAGCTTTGATCTTAAGTCTTTCTTTTGTCATAAATTAATGAACCTAATAGCTGTTTTGATTGAAATCCTATTCACATTTGTGTATACCTTTTTACGTTTAACTTTTCTCTTAGTTCCATTTTATGTTTTTTTTTTTGACTAAATCCATTTTATGTTTTATTGACCAATTATACGTCTTAATATTTGGAGATTGAAAAATGTAACCCTTAAATACAAATTTATGAACTACATTATCTTTTTTTTTAAAATGTAACCCTTAATACAAGTTAATGATATAAATTTCGGAAACTTGATGCATGCATTCATAAACTTACAAAGTACAATAGAATTAATTTGAGTTAGTTCATTTTCTCAGAATATACAAATTAATGATATAATCTATATAAATTTCTGAAACTTGATGCATGCATTCACAAACTTACAAAGTAAAATAGAATTAATTTGAGTGAGTTCGTTTTCTCAGAATCAAATGGCTTTAGATAAAAAAAAAAAACAATTATTACAATCACATGCATAGTTACATACTTCATTTTGATTTTTGAACGTGACATCATCTTAAAGGTTGCTTAGCAAAGTCATATAAATAGAATTTCTAATTATGTGATCATCTTTATCTCATGTTATTTTTGGTATGAATTAAATTTGAACATAAACAGATTTCTTGGTTATGCTTAGAAAACTTTGGTATAGTTTTGGTATGAATAGAAAATTCTAAGGATTTTGCACATACCCTATGGTAATTTACGCAAAGATATGGTGTAAATAAATTTCAAATAGAAAAGGCATAAAACCTACAACACTCAAACTAAAACTGATATCTTCTATGTCTGGTCTAAACAATTACCACATGGGATATAATTTTTAAGGTGTTCAACACTCTGAAACGATACCATTAAATATAATAATACATGTATTGAGTAAAATATAATTCTCTGAAGGAAAATAATATTAGATGGACCGACAAAGGGTTCAAAGGGTGCCATTAATGGAGGCGACAACACTCGGATCCCCACTGATTCTTCCAGCTTCCATGTCTCATCTCTATAATCTCTCTCTCTCTCTCTCTCTCTCTCTCTCTCTCTCTCTCTCTCTCTCTCTCTCTCTCTCTCTCTCTCTCCCCATAATTTACAGTCGAAATTGCACCCAACATGAGTTTTGAGGAAACCTATACGCACCTTTACACCTTATATATAAGGCCCCTCAAGCCCAAAACCTTCAAACACACTTCTCTCCTCTTAATTATTTCTCTAACCTCTCTCTTCTCTCTCACTAAACGTTTAGGTATGGACTTTCAGCCAAACACATCCCTACGTCTAAGCCTACCAAGTTACAAGAACCATCAACTAAACCTGGAACTTGTCCTTGACCCTTCTTCTATGTCTTCCTCTTCCTCATCTTCCACAAACTCATCATCATGTTTGGAGCAGCCTAGGGTCTTCTCTTGTAACTATTGTCAAAGAAAATTTTACAGCTCTCAGGCTCTAGGTGGCCATCAAAACGCTCATAAGCTAGAGAGAACCTTAGCCAAGAAGAGTCGTGAACTCTTTAGATCCTCAACTACTGTTGATGTCGATCAGCCTTATCCATTCTCCGGCCGGTTTGAGCTCTACGGCCGTGGCTATGAAGGATTTGTCGAAAGCGGTGGCCCCAGGGACTTCTCAGGCCGTCGTGTGCCGGAGAGTGGTATTGATCAGGATCAAGAGATGAGTCACCTTGACTTGTCGTTAAGGCTTTAAAAATAATCTTCTAGTCGTATAATCGTATCAATGTTAATCCTTTAATTAATTGCTTTTCGATAAGTCTATTTCTTATTAGTCATTTTTCTTATGTTAAATCGAGCTCACGTTGTAACTATAGTCCTCAATTTAAATCAAACTCTTGTTTTGAAAGACGGTACCTATATTTCTGTGTTATTGATTTTCGAACTAAAAAGCTTTTTAAAACAAGTAAAAATGCAGGAACGGTTATTTTAATTATGCATAGTATGAGCCCATATATTACTTGGATTATAAAATGGATGAGTGTCGCTTATATATCATACATGATTGATCAATATATCAGTGTGCCCCGACAAGGAGACATCTGCTGCGAAACTATACTTAGTTAAGTAAATTTCTATATACGTATATCCCCTATATATTATTTGAGAAGCATTGCAACATTTTTTTATAGCCACATGTCATCACTAGAATGATTCTTAGAATCATTAGAGAAATAGGTTGGTCCATCTAAATATGTAATAAACTTTTTATTAAACCACAATAAATACATTATTAATGTGCTTCATTATTTCCTTAAATAAGATTATAGAATTGCCTAATGTGGCTAAAGTATATATGACAATTAATGATTTTGAATAATAAAGATTTGATAGAAATAAGTGTGTATTATAATTATATTTGTTTAATTTTAAGCTATTAAAATAAATTAAACCATCATAGTAACCATATAATAAAAATTAAAAAATTATTTATATATTATAGTTTGAATTTTTAAAAAAGAGTATAAATTACTAAAACTATTAAAAGTTTCACATTCAAATTTTGTGATCTATGATTTAAAAATTTTGTTATGACATGATACAAATAATTAAAAAATAATATAAGTTGAAAGTCTCATTTAATAAGTATCAATTATAAAAGATATATAAATATAAGTATCATTTTTAATTAAACTATATGCCATATAAAAATACATCAATATCTTAATTTTGAAATTTACTTTGAACATTTTTTTGATAAAAAATTTGAAAAAATATTGACAACTTAATTTTTTAAAATATTATAAATTACTTAAACCATTAATCCCACAATGAAAATTTTGTTATTACTAATTTAGACTTTTTGTTATAACAGATACAAATGAAAAATAAATATGAGCAAAAAGCATCATATAATAAATATTAATATTAAAATATACCATATATATATGTTACTATCATTTAAATTTAATTATATATCATATGAAATAGAAAAAATATTTTTTCGATTTATAAAATTTATTTATATGTTCGCACCAATTTAATTATATAAGTAGTAGATAATAAATTTTTAATTATTTAATATATATTTATTATTTCATAATATGTTATAAACATATAATATAAAAAATAATTTATATATATAATGTTCATCCCGCGCAAGGCGCGGGTCTTAACCTAGTATATACTTATATATCCACACATGACATCAACAAAAACATACCTATACGTATATTTCCGTATTTATATTTATACTAATAATTATATATTCCTCTCTTGAGTACGTCATCAAGTCATAAGTTTTGTTTTTACCTTTTTCTCACTAGTATTTTAATGAATATCCGAGGTTTTCATGACATTTTCTCCTAAATGTACATTTGCTAGATGATCAGCATTGTCACCATGTTTGGACTTTCTGACAAGTTTGATATATCTAATTATTGAATAGAAACTTCATGTACAAAATTTATATGTTATCTATACTATAATTCAAAATTTTGATGCGGAATTGGAAAGAGTAATTTTGACTAACCAAGAGACTAGAATTACAGTTATAACTACTGATAAAAAAATAAAAAAATGAGATGCATGGTATACTTTTACTTTTTACTATCACAAATCAAAGGTTTTGTTAAATACACACCATACAAAAATAAAATAACCAAAGTCGATAAATCAAATGCCACATGACAATGTTTTCAACTAGCTGCTTATTCGGTTTATTATAATTATATTACAATTTTTTTCACTAATTTTGGCCAACTTATAACATCTTGCTACAAATTGTACCGTTCTAAAAGTAAATTAATTAAGAGATGACTTATCACGAAAAAAGGTTGTTGGTGTATCGTTATTTGTTGAATTGTAAAAGCTATCAGCCTCCTAATACGGAAATATAGTTTTGAAAAGCTATTACTTGTACTTGGTCCCTTATTACTCATCACGCAGTTGCTTCTTGTTTTTAAGCATATGACAGCCGGCACCAGGCAACACCATAGTTTGCAGTGCCAAATTGAAATGAATAAAACATGTTAGAAAAATCGTTTTTTATAACCTTGAATATAGCTAAAAAAATACATCGAAAGTTCATTACATATATAAGGTGCAAATATTAAAATGCCTTCTTATGCTGGTACATTGCATAAACATATATGTGGCTATCTAATTTAATTTTGATTGGTCTATTTTGACTTGATATATGGACTTGAACAAAATAAAATTGACCCGACCGAAGGTATATCTGGTGGCGTGTATTAATTAGATGAGAGAATGCACGGAATTAAAAATATGACTTTTAGATTCAATAATGCAATGTCTGAATTGAGCAAGTCACGATGATCACTTCGTGAAGATAATGTTTCCCTTCTTCATGACCCTAAAAGTGATGTTAATTTGAACACAAGAAAAAAAAATCACAAAGAAAATGAAAAAGCGAACTCCGTTTTCGATTCTTAGTCGTTTCAGAATTCTATTGTTTTAAAAATAATTTATTTTTATTTTATATGTATAGATATAGATATTGTTCCCTTTTATTAATTTACTCTACATTAATTAAAGATAGAATTTAAATAACATTTAAGAAACAAGGTTAAGATGGTTATTGTTAAAGTTTCATGATAATATGAATGAAAAGTTTAGAACATCTAATAACTGGAAACGGAAAAACAACTAATTAGAAGATGTTTCAGTTGCATAATTTAACACTATTGTTGTAACTATTAGGTTTCTTGTAATAGCTTAGTAAAAAAAACTATTAAGTCTCATCTTTATTTGTATGTAAAGTCTAAAAACCATATTGTTTTGTCTAAAAGCAAAATTTATTGTGAAGCACGTATACTAAGTGTTGGAAACATAATTCAACTTGTTTTACGAATAAGTTTGGTACTATCATGTATACAATTTTTTGAAACCTCCGATTAATCATGGGTTTACAAATCTGTGGACAGTGAATTTTCCGGAGTTCAATCTTTTTACTGGAAAGAAATCTAAGACCGAGTAACAAAAAACATAGATTTTATTTCCCGATTTGGGTTATAATTTGAAGTTATCGTCTTCCATTTCTTATAATTTATAATAACCTTTTTGCAGGGTCAACAAATAAAATAGTTTCAAACCGTTTCATTGTTAAAATACTAATCATCTCTTTCACGTCTAAATCGATACATTGAATCTTGATAGCTTTTGTTGACATGTGATTGAAGAGATGTTTAAGAGATGAGTGTTATCGTCCAAACACGAATGCAACCTTCTAAACTTTATTAGTTACCAATCTTGTCCATCATTTACAAGAGAACAACAAGCTTTTTCTAGTGGAACTCGCTTTGTTATCATCTCATTTTTATCGATCTTCGTTTTGTTTTGCTTGTTCTATAAATACCGAGTAAGAGTTTTAGACGTAATGAATTAACATGCGGATCCAAAAGTGTCGTATCAATCTAAGTCTTTTTATAAGATATACCATGATAGTTTTTCAACATCTATTATAAGAGCGAGACAGATGCATGGGATATGAATTAGACTAGTTCAACTACAATGATTATGTTCTGATTTACGATCAATCAGACGTCAGAATTCTATATGTTATGCATGTGAGTTTAAAAGGATTTTATACATGTAGTTGAATTATCAAGTGACGTAGAGTTAAGTTAATTCAGGTTTAAGTTTGATTATGGGCTTATTTATGTGTCAAAAAGCCCACTTGCTCTAGCTAGGGTTGAATCAAATATTATTAATGTTTTAAGATACGAAAAATCAACAGTGTAATCAAATTATAACAGATGATGAGTTGATGACCCAAAAATTAAACAATTACTCAATATGGGAAGCAAATCTTAGAAACTCAAAAGAATAACCAAATCAAATAAAAAAATCATGAAGTTAAATTAAAAAGAAAGAAACTGCACCAAGTTCTTGAATTTTCCCGGTAACACGATATATCAGCCGAGGTTGCATTCCGTGGGTAGACCTTGAGGGAACCTCTTGAAATCATTACAATAGTTATAGATCATGTAGTCATCTTGTACCCACTTCATCTGTCCAAGCTGATTGGAGTTAAGTGTTGTCCACATCCACGAGTTGCTATTCGCATTGCACGTAACCCAATTCCATACTGAAGTCCTGCTACAGCAGTCCACATCATTGAAACTCCTGTAAGAAGCGCTGAATGGAGCGTTAGTCCAATCAGTCTTGACTCGACCACCCTGAGTTGCCCAATCATCAGCTTCCCATAGACTTGAGTAGATCTTCATCGGCTGGCTCTTCGGGTAAGCCACACCGTGAGCCTCATTGTTCTTGAACACCCTGATTGGGATACCGTCCACTAGAAAGCTTTTGAGATTCCAAGAAAAACGAAACCCCAAATCAAAAACCATTACAAAAACCTTTAGTTAGAATATTTTTGATAAATCCAATGGATTGAGTAAAAAATAAGTCTGAATAGAATTTTTATTAGTGTTACAAAAAGCAAAAAGATTTTTTATAAGTTAGATGGATTGGAAACAAATTTGCTTTAATGTGAAGTAAAATGTTGGTTTTAATATGGAGAATAGTCATCATATTTTATAAGCGCGGTGCTTCATGGATCAGGTGGTTGAACCAAATTATACTTACATGATGTTGAGAGGGTTCCAAAGGACGGTGTAAGTGTGGAAATCCGCCGTTGGATCGAACCAGAGATAGAACTGCATTTCACGGTTACCTTTACCTCCTGTGAACAGATTTGTATGGAGAACATAGGGCTGTCCAGTAACATTACCCAAGAACTCGAAGTCGATCTCATCCCATGTCTCGCCTTTAGAGGAAAGCTGTGAAAACATTCTTAAGTCAGATTCAAAATCATACAGCCAATGCCACAAAATTTAAACGTAAAAAGGAGATATATGTTGATTTTTACGTACGTAGTAAGCAGTGACTGTTCCAGCTGAGTTTCCAGCGACAAGTTTCATCTTCATATCGATCTTTCCGAATAGATACTCTTTCTTGGACTGGAAACCTGAACCGGAGATCTTGTCGAGAGTGCAAGTCAAGAGTTGTCCTGACTCAAATATGTTGGCACGGCCATTACCCCATGTGATATCGAAGTTGTCGTAGAAACTTCCGGTGGATACGCCTATCAAGAGCAGAAGAGACAACGACAACAACAGCATAGACTGTTTGGTCGCAAAAGCCGCCATGTTTCTTTTCTCTGTGGTCGTTGTTGAAAAGAAAATGTTTTCTGATGGTTTGAATATGATTGGAGCTTTGTGTTTATATAGGGAAAGAAAATTTGAAAATGAGTGCAATAGAGGTTCGTGGAGTCCCATTATCGACGTGGTAGCTAGTCTTACACTGACGATTTTTAATTGTCATTATATGAATTGAGTTATGTCGGCTTATAAACATACATTAGTCGTCCACCTTATATTTTTGCTATATTTAATCTTCTTTTCTTTCTTTTTGGTTCATGCATTTTGGCTCGAATTTGTAAGTTTGGTTCATATAATAAATTTGGAATAAATAATGCTTTTTAACAGATCAGTACCATATTTAGTTAATGTGTACAATTAATTAAGCAACAACTCGAAATATATGGTTTTTTTCACTTTTTTTGGTAAAATGCACCGGTTGTTCTCTTTTTTGTCTTTTTTTTTTTAAATTTAGGACGGACATGTCAGCCACATATATTATGTAAGATGACTACGTGATTTATTCTTCGAGTCTCTCCCATGTTTTGCATAACAAAATTCAATCATATTCATTTTCAGGTGGATATACCTCAATTCAATCATAGTAAAAAAAACTGCATTTGATACGACAAAACAATGTGGAGTACTATGCCCTATTAAATTCTCCAAGCCTTTTGTAGAGCTTAGACAGCAACTCCCGGCAAATTTCAGGAGACGTGCAAGGGCCACACATGAGGTATACGACGTTTCCTAGAGGCCGCATGAAGATTCCATCTTCCCTGAGCATCTGTAAAAGAGACTTTGCGTACAACGAAGCATACCTAAAACACACGCAGAACAAAACACAAACCATATGAGATACCAAAAGTCAGCTGGTTCTTCAAGACAATGCTTTTTTAAAGAGATTCAGTAGATCTTTACCCGGAGTTGGAAGCATCTACTTTAAGTTCTAGAGCGAAAAGGGTTCCTAATACAACCACCCTTTGAACCGCACTGTGACATGATATTTGTTGCACCAGTTCTTCATCCCACAGCTGCACAAAAACATGTGTACGGTTGAAACCCATTTAAAGATGTTTGCTTACTGATCATCTGCCACAAAGATGTTTATATTTTGTCTTAGTACCTCTCTTAAGATTCCTCCTTGTGGGATGATGTTATGGTTAGTCTCTGGATCTTTGAACCATTCGATGGCTTTGGCGGCTGTTGCGCATCCCATAGCATGAGCTGAGTATGAGTGTCCATGAAGCAGTGCTTTAAGCTACGACCAATGAAAGAGCATTAGATATCTTCAAGCGGAAGAAGAAAAAAAAGCATGAAGGTGGTTCTTCTACTTTTCTTACCTTTGAGTCTCCAGAAAATGAATCAAACACAGCATCTGTGGCAAGAGTGACAGCCAAAGGAATCATTCCACCAGTCATCAGTTTGGCGAAGCAAGCTATGTCCGGTTTGCAACCGAGAAGTTCGGCAGTAGTCTTTGGTAATATCATTGTAACTTTGTTAGCAGAATGATAATATATAACACAAGATGACATAAAATCAAAGATAACAGTTTACTACCTCTAGTCCAAGACGCCAGAAACCTGTGAACACTTCATCGAAAATGACTGGAATTTTTCTGTTCCTGCACTCATTGACCAGAACTCGTTGGAAGAGCGGATCAACCATGTGCATTCCCCCAGCACCATGGATCACTGGAGATACAATCAGCCACCTTAATAAAACAGTAGTTTGAATCTAGCAATCTAGATAGCAAGATGCTAAGCCTTACTGAATATTTGAAGTCATAATTATGAATATACTATCATACTCATACCTGGTTCTATTATCAGTGCTCCAACATGGGTGGATTGTGTATTTCCAGAATACTCTTGTAGCTGTTCTGATACATAGGTAGAATAGATAGTTGCAAGAACTGATGTGTCTCTGCTCTTGTCGAAAATCTCATCACGAGTGCTGAAGGCTGTAAGAGTTTGGGAGTACTAAATCACACAGCTAAAATATATGTAAAGGAGGATAACAGAGAGAGGAGAGGAAATGATGATATTTACTTCCATATTCTTCTGGGGTGATTTCAGAAAAACTTTCAGGGAGGGAGAGATTCCAAGCTCCATTGGAGAGAAAAACAGTAGGAGGATCCAGAAACAGGCCTCTCCCAGTATACCTACAAATACAAAGATAGATGCCAAAACTAATCAAAGGAAAGCAAGACAATCTGAATATTCATCATTCATCCTTCAGGGATGATATTTCTATCTAAGCAATACAATGGGCTGGTAAGCTGGTTACTTTGCAGTTACACACATACATGCAAGTTAGAGACCTCTCACATTGGTGTATTGCAGATGATCCAAGAATTAAGTTGAATTTTGCAAATAAAATTCTATAGAAATTTTTTTAATTAAGAATCATGAAAAGCGAAAAAGAAAAAAACTCCGTACCACGGCTGCTGGAGGAAGCCTGTATAAGGTGATGGTGCTTGTGCTTCCATTGCTCCTAAAGTATCCCCATGGTAAGACCCCCTAAGAGCTAGGACCTAAAAATACAACACACATTTCAGTAAGTACACACTGTTTAAGTATGACTTACACTAACAGATACAACATTAAAGCGTCTAAGTATCATTGAGCACCAGCAAGATAATTTTACCTTAACCACAATATGCTTTTCCTCATCTCTACCCTCAGAAAATTCCAATAGGGTCTCGTGATCAACACAAAACTTACGAAACGCCATCTTCAAGGCAATTTCGATAGCTGTGGATCCATTATCCGAGAAGTATACTCGGGAAGCCCAGCCTGCATGCATAAAACTAATTAGCCCTCCCACCAATGCTTGAAAAAATAGAAACAATGTGACAGAAGAAACCTTTTCCAACTCCATCTAATAAGAGCTCAGCACATTTCAAGGCGGGTTCATATACATTCTCAGGGAACATAACATGCCCGAACCTAGCAGCAGTGTAACCCATTTCTCTAGCTAGCTCAGCCTGAAACCGCCTAAACAAAATTTCAAAATAAACTTCAGAAGATTCACCACAACGAAAGATAAACATTAAGATACAAAACAATAGGCACAGATGACCTGGAAAGCAGGATCTGGCCCCTGTGTCCACCAGCTAGCACAAGCATCAAACTGCTGGGTAATAGAATTCTTATCGGAATCCTGAAAATGATGAAAGTGGCAAAGTTCTAGATGAGCTAAAAAAATGTGGGACATGTTAAAAATTGATATTTGCATACAAACCTTGTAAACTGAAAAGTTTTCACCACAGCGAGAGTCAATAACCGTCACAGTTTCTTCAGGCACAAGTTTATGCTGAGTAAACGGCCACCAGAAAACCTGTCCCGCTTGCTTCGCCATGCCGTTTAATCTCTCCACTCTCTCCACATAAGCTGACACCATTACCTCTTTCAAAGCCTTAAACACACCATCGGATTCCACAAACCAGTCGATAAGATCATCTGACGGGTCTTTAGGAACAGGCGGAAGCACAAGCACAGGGACTCTATAGTATTCAAACAAGAACAACTATGAGACTAGGAATCAAAAGCATATAAACACTGATAAAGAACACTGAAAAAAATTACTTGTTCCTCAGATATGACGTTAATGGAACTTCATTAACAAGGCCGTGATCTTCGAAAACGACAGCAGCGACGTCATATCCTCGAAGTTTTAGACTTTCGTAAGCTGCAATTGTCCCGGAGATGCCACCGAGCTTGCCGTCTCCGACCAGAACTCCGGGCAATCTAAGAGGTCTAATCTCAGGAAAACAAGACTAACATGGTTAAGATATTAACCAAATGTATCTTCTATGTGTTACCTACCTATAATCTCAAAGGAGAAACCAATGTTGTAATAAGGCGGGCTGCTAAATCGGTTATTACCTAAAATGATTTTTTCTAAAAATTGGTCTAGAAGGCGCCTAGGCGGCAGCTCAGGGATTAATCTTCTATAAATTGTTTAACTCAGGTCTAACAATTTTTTGAATTTGGGAATAACCACTTGAATTTGGGAATAACCAGTATTCTAAAAATCGGTATAGGCTAGACCCTTAGACCTAAACGAAACGATTTTTCTAAAAATTGGTAGTCTGGACTGTGCCTAGATGCCAGCTCAGGATTAATCTTCTATAAATTGTTTAATTACCGCCTAACCATTTCTTAATTGCATATAAAAAACCAAACTACATGCTGCCAAGCAATTTCTTGAACATAGGGAACAACTGTTACCTGTAGAGGTCGCACTGAAGAGAACCCGATGGGCCTGGACTCGCCACTCCACCGGCAGTCTCCACCAAACATAGAAGATTAGTTTCACTTCCACACTCCATCTCCTCCCTCAAACACTGCTCCACCATCTTCAACACGACGGAGTCTTCCACCGGCGCGTTTTCCCTCTCCGCCGCTAAATGCGGGGAGATAGCCGCCTCCCAAGCAAACAGCGTCTTGCAAGATAGCTCCGCCGCGGCCGTGGTGACTACCTTCTCCTCCAAGAAGTTCAAATCGCGCATTCCAATATTCTCTCTGGTTCCGCTGCGGGGGAGTGAAGAGCGGAGGACGGAGTTGGAGACGGAGAGAGGAACGCGGAGACGGAGGGAGAGGGAAGCGAGTTTGGAGAAGACGAAGCGAGAGTCGGAATCGGAAGGGAAGCCGGTTTGTAATGGTTTGAGGTAGATGAGCTTTGTGGAGTGCGAGGCGGGGGATGGAGGTTGGAGGAGGAAGGAGGCGGAGATGCCGGTGGAGACGAGGGTTTTGCCGAGGGAAGTGTTGGATGACCAGATTAAGTAGGTGGGGTGGTTGAGAGGGAGATGGTAATGTGGTGGAGGAGATGGAGAGGTGGAGTTGAGCCTGATGTGGTGGCGTAAGTGACGGAGACGGTGGCGGTGGCGGAGGAGAGTGGCTGTTACCGGTAACATTGTGAGTGGGAGAGGGAGAGAGGAAAGGGAAGTGACTGAGAAACAAAATGTCGTTGGGTTATTCAACTATGTCTAGCGGGATCCAAGCTAGGGATGATAAGTCGGTTAGGTTAGGCTGGGTTTGGTTTGGTTTGGTTCGGTTTGACTTCTTTTTTTTTAGAATTTCTGGATTTTGAAAACAGATCCATCATAACTTGGTTCTATTTGAGGATTCTGGATTCTTTTCTCCTTTTTTTAGCTAGGAGGATTCTGGGTTCTACAGAATTGTATCTGAAATCCAGTTATAGTTTAGTTTGATTTTGACAAAATATCATATACAAAAACAGTAATTAATCTATTTCTAATATATTTCAGTTTTATATGTATATATCAGCTTTTAATAAATTTTGATTAGTTCATTTTATTTTCAAATTTTGATTTTTTTTGTTTCAATTTTTGTTTGATTTTTTTTTTCTACTTTGGTTCATGAGTTATCAAAAGGTTGGATATATAGTTTTGTTATTTCTGTTTATCACTTAATCAAGAAAATTAAAAAACAATTATGCATATTCTAAAATTGTACTACATTTTTTTTTCAAATTTTAATGATTTTTACTGTAAAAATGCAAACACAACTAGAGAAAATATGATTATTCATTTTTACGTTTTAAAAGAAGATTCTGGACTGAGAAGAAAGTTGCTTTACGGCAACTTTGGTTTTTAGTTGTATTTTCTCATGTCATTTTTTTTTGGACCGAAGGCATTATTTTCTCATGTACACACACTTATATATAAGAAACTATATTTGCTTAAAACTATATATTACATAGACTATTGTCATGAGATTACACTTGGAAGCTTTATCTTGGATTTGTGGTAAATAGTTGTTGCGGGCGAGACAAACATCGAAATATTTGCATTGTCATAGTCCCTACGGACCTGGTCCCGCCTCTTAAACTTAGTCATCTTTGATGAACGTAGTTTGGAAGATGAAGATCCATATATTAAAAAGTCAAAATAATAGATATTTCTTGTAGTATAAGATCAGATAACCAAGTCCCAAATGTTTGTACGGGCAAGTTGAAGATCACCGCCCCTCATTACCGAAGTGGCTAATTGCCACGATCATGTGGTTACCGGATGGCAAATGATGAAATGATCCATTTATCAACTTTCATGAAACTGGTTATGCCGAGAAGTGATATCTTACACCAAGTAGGTATAGGGTGTAACCTAATGTGGTGGCGGAAATGCCTGAGACGGTGGCTACGGGAATTACTATCGGTGGGAAACTGAACTGAACAGAGATAGTAGGGCTTTAGAGTCAGAAGTGAGTGGAGCTAGAAACTGACGTTGGCGTGTGATGAGCACAAACTAATTAGATTAATGGGCTGGAGCCATAGTCTTGTTTACATCTGTGCTTATTGTGTGTATCACCTGGTAGGAATGTTTAAAATAATTATTCGCATCTTAAAACGTATAATAATTTTTCAACAATTCTCCTTTTGTAGAATCCAAACGCGGATATCCAATAGAGAATATGATTACGTTTATAATTAACAAATTGATATGTTGAAACGTTTACGTTTTAAATGTCTACCACAACGCTTTCCGTGTCATGAATCACTGCATGATAAACCAATCCCTGGATGATTCCACCTAGCAAGACGTATATTATATTTGCACTGCCAAGATCCCTCATCTGGTAATTTCACTGCCAAAAACGTAACCATCTTTGATAAACGTAACCATCAATAATAGAAAAATGCATGTGACAAGTTAATAAAGAAGAACTCTAAATAAGGTGATGTGGCAAATAACTACGTTCCATTATGTCAGCCAGTATGTCACTTCGATCGTCAAAGCAATATAGTACATAATCATTAATCAAAAACATGAATAGGAACATTTATTTTGTTTCTCATATTTTAAAGTGCTATATCTGGATTTTGGACTTTAAATGGTAAAGAAAAATTAAAGTTTACACTAAAATGTATGTATCTTCTAAATTTTAAGAATGGCTTATGGCATGAGCTGAGAGTGCTTTTGCAGTAGTTTTTTTCTCTTTGTTAAGAAATTAGGGTTCTGATTAGTGTTAGTGTTATAATTTTTAAATTTACAATAATACAACTACAATTTGTGAGAAAAAGTTGGTTTGAGTCCTAAGTTTAATGAGCCGGGCCTGCCTGAGGAGACAATAAAGGAGCCCACGTGATGAGGCGAAGGAGAGAAGATCCAAAGCCACGGCTAAAATGGTTTGATTCCACTTCATATTTCAAAAAAAATAAATGCGCGGGTGAAGAACACGCGGAGTGACGGTGAGCACAAGGAATCTGCGGACTAGGAAGAAGCATATGCCCCACTTGATCATGATCATGATGATGATATATGCCACCATACCGTGGGAGAAAATTTAAATATATTCACATTTCAATTTTTTCATTAAATAAAAATAGCCAAAAACCGCCACGTGGATCACTACCTGGCGTTACAGAAGCATCGCATCTTCTAGTTCTTAGCCCAGAAACAAAAACAAAAAAAAAAACAAATTCCTCGAAAATAAAAAGATTTTATATTTTTTTTTCTTCCTCTCCTCATCAAATCAAAAACCAAGATAGATCAGAGGCTCGAAGCGTGATTCTTCTTCATCATATTCAAATCGAGATTCGTATTTCTTCTCCGATATTGAAGGTAAATCGATTCCTCTCTCTCTCTGTAGCAGATGATGATTACCGTTAGATTGATTCGTGTTATTGCATGTCTTTCTCCAGAGAAAACTGGTGAAGATTCGATGGAGAATCGCTCCAACGAAATCTAAGAAGCTAGAATCTGCGAGGATTTGAGTTTTTCCATGTGCAGCAGTAATCGCGTAATCAGATTCGCCATGGATTCCGGTTCCGTGAACTCATCTTCCGTCACTAGCCCAGGCTCCAGCTTGAACGACGAGCCGCACCGAGTCAAGTTCCTCTGCAGCTTCCTCGGCAGCATATTGCCACGTCCCCAGGACGGGAAGCTGAGGTACGTGGGCGGGGAGACGAGGATCGTGAGCGTGACGAGGGACGTTAGGTACGAGGAGCTGATGAGCAAGATGAGGGAGCTTTACGAGGACGCTGCCGTTTTGAAGTACCAGCAGCCTGATGAGGATCTCGATGCATTGGTTTCCGTTGTGAATGATGATGACGTGGTGAATATGATGGAGGAGTATGATAAGTTAGGCTCCGGGGACGGGTTCACTAGGCTGAGGATCTTTCTGTTTTCGTCTCCTGAGATGGATGGTTCCTCGGGGTATGATGATCAGAGGGAGTCTGAGAGGAGATACGTTGATGCTCTTAATAATTTGGTTGAGGGGACGGATTTTAGGAAGGTGCAGCAGTATCCTGACTCGCCGAGGTTCAATCTGAATAATGACGATTTTTCGATGGTGGAACCTTTTAATCAGCTGGCTATTGAGAGTGGAGGTGGTGGAAGTCAGAGGGGGAACGAGATACCTGTTGCTCAGTATAATAATCTTCACCAGCTAAGGATTCCTCGTGTGGGTTCGGGGCAGATGATTGCAGCGAGGTATGGTGATGTAGAAGGCACATGGAGTCCTTACTATTCTCCTCGGCATCATGGTCATTTTCAGGAGTTTCCGTCTTCGCCTTCGTCTGCTCGTTACCGGATGCCGTATGGGGAAGTTCTTGATAAGGGGTTTGATAGAATGCCTGAGGATTACGCGAGGCCGGGGCATCATCCTTTATATGAGCACCAGGGACAGGTTCCTGATAACGTGGTGTGGGTCCCGGCTGGAGCTACGCCGCTTGAGAGTAAAGGAGGTTTTCCTGGGAATGTGCTTCACGGTGGTCCAAGTGGCTATGAAGGGGGTGGTAATATATGCGAGAGCTGTCGTGTACCGTTTCATAAGAACCATCAGCCGTTTGATCAAGCTAATGGATTTCAACCGGTTCCTTCTGCTCATTGTGCACAGTGTCCGCCCAACAGGGAAACTTTTATGCTTAACGCAGACCCAAAGCCTCCTACTCCTCATGGGGCTTATGCAAATGAGACTTTCGGGCATGAAAGAGGATGGATAGGTCAACAACAGGTGAATCCTAATCCTAATCCTAATCCTCCACGTATTGATGAGGGGAGGCCACTTTTATCTAATGTTGGAAGACCAAGTGATCATTACACTCTTGATGGTCCTGGGATGAATTATCCTTTTGGCCATCGACCTGGACCCGAAATTTCCAATGAAGGGTTTCATGATAAACCTCTTGGTGGCATTCCCTTGAACCCGTCCAACCCTTCTGCTGAGGAACGTGGGTTTCACTATGGGAATAATCTGTATGCTCCAGGACCTGAAAGCATCCACTCAGCAAGTCATAGCCACATCTACCCGCAGCAAAATATTTGGCAGAACGTTCCAAACCATATAAGTGGTGCTCCAGGCTTGCCTATGCAGCAAGTTAATGGCACAGCCAATCAAAATGCTATCAGGAATCCGATGGACAGTGCTTCTAGATATTCTATTGGAGTGGAGAATCAAAGTGTTTTAGTCGGTTCTCCACAAAACATTTCAGGATTTGATGCAATGTCTTCTCCTGGCCAGCCTTACTACCCAAATCCTCATTTTCAAGATAGAGCTTTCCCTTTAGACCCAAATTGGGTGCCTTCTGAGAACCAGGCTGTGCGTAGCGAATATCTGCAGGGGCTTAAGCCTTTGACAGGGCCCATGCTACAGACAAACCTCGATGGTGCACCAGTTATGCAGACACCAGATTATGTTGAAGTGGTGAGGCCCGTGGAAAGCAAGGTTGCTCAGGTAGGTGAACACATTAACTGTGTTGATACTGGTGTTTCAGACGGTGTTCCTTGCCTAGATAAACATCAACCCTTAGCTGAAGGAAAGAATGATATGGTAGAAGTTAGTCCTTCTGCTGCTGCTCCTCCTGAAGGGGCGGAGCTATCAGTCGAGCGTTTGAGTTTCTTGCCCGAGTTGATGGAATCGGTGAAGAGGGCGGCACTTGAAGGAGCTGCTGAGGTGAAAGCTCATCCAGAAGAAGCGAATGACCCTGTGAGGCCAGAATTGGTGGAAAACGAATCAGAGCATGTGGTGAGTATCATGAGATTTGAACTTGTTATGAGGACCTTAGGATATAATCCTTTTGTCTGATCCTGCAACAACATATTTTTTTTCAGAATGCTCAAGTCGAACATGAGGACTCTGATAGCGACAATCCAAACAATTTTAAGATTGAGCCAACAAAGGCGGAGGCTGAAGCTCTATCTAGAGGACTTCAGGTTTTGTATAATTTTACTTTGTTTAAAAAAAACAACACATTTGCCCCTTTTTTTTTGTCCTTTTGACTGTGTTATATCACCTTGTTCGTCTAGACTATAAAAAACGATGATCTGGAGGAGATTCGAGAGTTAGGTTCTGGAACGTATGGATCTGTTTACCATGGCAAATGGAAAGGCTCAGATGTTGCAATAAAGAGAATAAAAGCAAGTTGTTTTGCAGGAAAACCTTCTGAAAGGGAACGTTTGGTAATATTGATTTCCTTTATTATCAGTTGGCTTTGAACATATTCATCAAAGTTAACTCCAGTATTATTCTCTTTCTTTTGCAGATAGAAGATTTTTGGAAAGAAGCTCTGCTACTGAGCTCATTGCATCACCCGAACGTTGTGTCTTTCTATGGGATAGTTCGTGATGGTCCTGATGGTTCTCTAGCAACTGTTGCTGAGTTCATGGTTAACGGATCTTTGAAACAGTTCTTGCAGAAGAAAGACAGGTAAAAGGATTTACAGTCATTGAATATTATACTAATTTTACAGAGTATCCAAATATCTGATATCTTATTGGTTGACTCATCCAGAACTATTGATCGTCGCAAAAGACTCATCATAGCCATGGATACTGCTTTTGGGATGGAGTATTTACACGGAAAGAACATAGTTCATTTCGATTTGAAGTGCGAGAATCTTCTAGTGAACATGAGAGATCCTCAGCGTCCTGTGTGCAAGGTTAGGTTTTTGATCATCTCATCTCCCACATAATGAGAACCAAGCTTATATATATTTCTGACTTATCCATCTCTCTCTCCAGATCGGTGATTTGGGTTTATCTAAGGTGAAACAGAAGACTTTAGTGTCTGGAGGTGTTCGCGGAACATTGCCATGGATGGCACCGGAGCTCTTGAGTGGCAAAAGTAACATGGTCTCTGAAAAGGTATAACCAATCTCTTATAAAGTCTGTATATTTTTTTCCTTAACACAATCGCACAGCCACTAACCAAACCTGTATCTCTCTGTGTCAGATCGATGTTTACTCGTTTGGGATTGTAATGTGGGAATTGCTCACTGGTGAAGAGCCTTACGCAGATATGCACTGTGCTTCTATAATAGGTAACCAACTAAAACTTTCTTGCTCTACTAAAACATACATGGTTACTACTCACGATTGATTCATGAGATTGGTGTTTAATTTATTACAGGAGGTATAGTGAATAATACATTGCGTCCGAAAATCCCACAGTGGTGTGATCCAGAGTGGAAAGGATTGATGGAAAGTTGTTGGGCATCTGAGCCAACAGAGAGACCATCCTTTGCTGATATATCACAGAAGCTCAGGAATATGGCTGCTGCTATGAATTTGAAATAAACAAATAAAAAAGAAGAATAAAGGTGATTGTTGATGATGATGAAGAAAAAGAAGATGGCGATGGTGCAGGGCTTCTATTTACTTTGGGTTTTTATAAAAAGTATAGTTAAGCCTATTTTAAGTTACCACTTGGTTTTGCGGTTGGAACGCGAATACTAGCGTTTTTATGGGTATATATATAAGTTAAAATCTTGAATTTAGAGGATTTTTTTATGGATCAAGCAATGTGTTAGTTACTGCACTTGAGGATCATTGAGCTCTCTGTCTCTGGTTCATATTGTTTTCTTCTTTCTATTGGGGTGTATATAAAACTTGTGGTTGCAGACAAGTTACACGTTTAGATTAGTCTTTCCTTCTTTGTAATGGTTAAGAAGGATAATAATAATATTTTGTTCTTTAAAAATCCAGAGATGGATACATGAACTATTAGTCCTTCAAAGATCTGCCTATGGTGGATCTTCATATTGCATTCTCGGTGAGATAAGAAGATTACAAAGCATATAAGCAGTTGATCTCTTCTCTTTGATTTTTGCATTATGGGTGTGTGATTGAAACGTTATTTGTGAAAGATTGGTAGACGTCCACAGGCATGAAGTCTATTCATGGAATCTCCTCTTCCCTACTTACAATCCCACGTAAGTTTAGTTTTCTGAATATTTATAGGAAAGCAAGTGTTGATGATGGCTTAGCTAAAATGGCTAGACATAATTCCTAAACCATCGCAGTCCTTGTAATCTTGAGTGTTGTATAACTGAAGTATCCAAGTTGACAACCAAAAGAAAAAGAACCAGTGTGTTAGTCATGCATAAGGTGTAATGGAACTCTCGCTGGGTCGGTATTTTGGACCAGTGGCCAGGAGGTTTGAGTCCACTAAGATCACTCATATTTATTGCATTCAGAAGACTCGGACTTTAGTCCCGTAAGATGAATCACTTAACCATTGAACCACAATGAATTGGTTACTAGTTAAGAAGTTACATAAGTCATAAACGTTACTAAAAAAATAGTAATGCTTGTTTGACAATTAAAAATAACATGGTCTGAGAAGCTCCCTAAAACGTGGTCGTCTACCACAAAAGTTCCCAAGATTCGAACAAACCCAACCCAACCCACAAACTAAACAAAGAAATTAGTGTTGTATAGAGATGAGGTTAGGTAATGGATTAAAGGGTCCAACGACACACTTGAGGGATAGCAACAAAGTTTGACAGGACTGCAATCCTTTCAATATCTCTGTCTCAAATAGTTAGTAACTTATTAGGTTTGACTTATTAATGATTTGTTTGATTCTTAATTAATAAATACCGTAAATTATTCTAATAAACAATTGTACTGATAGAAAAGTCAGCCCCTTGCATGTACCAAAGATTTTCTTAATTTCTTGTCAATTAAATACTCTGCAAGTGAAGTAGGAGAAGAATTAAAGCATGACATTATCAACTCCGATGTCGTATCGTCCTTGTTCACAGAACAGATTCTTCTAACCAATTTCCAGTTTTAATATAGGAAAATTATACAAAATCTTGTGTTAATCATTTGGACCATGGACTTAACAAATATTATGTTATCTATCGACCTTCAAAATGACGAACCGTCCAAGAAAGGAATTTTATTTGTATTTTTTGTTAAGAGTCAATATGTGATGTATGAATGATGTATACCATATAATACGGAAGCAAATTAAGTAAAGTGTGTATAAGACTACAAGCTTTATGAGTACACTATAAGTAATGGTTGAATTCTGAAAAAATAGTCGTATTAGTATCTAGTAATATAAGGCAAGTGCGAGGTTAAAATACGTGACACCATTTAAGAAACCAATGTCTCTTCTACAACATATACACATATACGGTATGTTTTTGTTTAATTATGACCTCTTATAACTTATAAGTCTTTAATTACAACACCTAACACGCGCTAATGACATTTTTCATATCCCAAAGTCACACGTACACACCCACACGTACCATATTTATATACTACTCTTTAATAAAATTATATGAACCGATAGCATACAGTTCATCAAATAAATATTATAAATGAAATATAATGTCTAAAGCTGCATACATATAAAAGGACAACAATCATTTACCGTCTCATTGCAAAGGAAGTTACGTACGGTATTGTGTTAGTCAACCCAAGTGACGTGATGATGAGTGACACTTTTCTTGGATTAGTTTTTTGCTGGTAAAAAGAAAATATTCGTTATAATATAAAACTGGTAAACTGAATTCTTATCTTGAATTTTTTTGGAGGAGGGGGAATAACAGAGATTTTACGAGGAAAAATAAAGGCCACATCATAAAAAGGAAATCTACAAGTGAAAATATGTTATTAATTTTTTATTTTTTAATCATATTATAAACTCCATCACCTTTTAATTTATTAATTGTAGTGGAACGTATTTACTCAAAGTTATGATCCTATTAAATTTGTTGTTTGGTTTGTTGCTATGTCTTATAAACTCTTCTAATATGTTGATAACTTGCCATTAGACTTTATCCTAAGGCTTAAAATGTTTAAGATTTACATATAAGTACAAATGTACAATACATCTGAATTCGAGATTTAGTTGGATCCAATACTTAAAATGTTTTTCTTCCTTAAAATAAAATTTGCTACATGATTATTTTGTTTTTAATACGAGAAACATAAAGAACCCACTAAATGTAATGAATTCAGGAAATAGTAAGAACATAGGTTGTCCTATACAAACATGATAAACTCAAATCAAAGTTAGCATTTAGCAATGACTTTATAAAGCATAGGGATCAAAGTTAAAAATGAATTGGATCGGATATCGTAGTTTTTTGAAGTATTCGGAATCCGATTCATTCCCTTGGATCGGTAATTTTATAATTCATTTTCATTCGATTTATTTTAGCACTATCTGAATATTTGGTATCCGAGTATCTAATAAATATGTATTTTAACGAGATATTTGATTCAAAATATAAATAAAATAATTTTTTAATTTTTAAAAATCTTAAAAAGTAAATTTAATGAAAAAATATTTCATTATAAAAACTATAATCTCTTAAAATTGTAGTGAAACAAATATTATTAAACTTTTATTTACAGGAATAATATATATTTCCAAGAATATTAAAGAATAATTCTGCAATATTTTTAAACTTCCATTAAAAATAATTATGAAACTTTTTAAAAATAATTATACAATATATATAGTATCAACTTTGTATATGTAAATAACTCTAATTAACATATTTACCAAAAACAACATTATACTCTAACAATATATATATATATATATGTTGGATCATATCGAATATCAGTGTTTTAAATTTATAATATTTGTGACTTTATTCATTTTAATAGTTATTGTATATTATTATTTGATTTGATGTGTACCTTGGATATCTAATTTTTTTTATTAGATCAAAATAGATAACAAAATCAATAAAAATTTACGAATATTTTGCTACTTCTAATAACATCAGACACATGAATAAAGTATAATTTTATGTGTACACTAGTCATTATATGTATATATGCATATATTTAATCACTAACCAGCTCGATTGTTATGTCTTAAAGCTTGGTATTTTTCTAATGCATCGATTCTATGGTTCTGAAAAAGGACAACAAGAAACATTTGCGTTGCTTTTATTGAACTCTGAATTATCTGGTGTCTTCAATCTTTTATTTTTATATTTACTGCATAAAATATTTTATTTTATTGTAAGGAATATTAAATATAAATAATATCAGTTGCTCCTTTTGAAAATTTGATGGCTTCCTCTTGTTATTTTGTTGCATAGTTGTGGTTCCTTATCTCACTTGATTATTTAACTAACTAATAATTATCTTTTGATAGAATATAGTATTTAATAATACGATTTAAACATTTCAAACAACATCTTTGTGATCGATCAAGGCCAATTAGTGTAAGTTGTCTGGTTGTTCCGATCAATTATTGTATTTAGGCTCCTCACTTTTCATTAAGAAAAGTCTTTGAGACCAATCAGTTTAATTAATTTCCACAGTTTCATCGGCAACATTAATAAATCCTAAATAAACGTTAGAAAATATAACTAAATATAAAAATCATATACCTATAGAATATATATATATATATATATATATATATATATATATTAGAAAAGCAAACTAAATGTTATATTGCGAAGGAATCATATAAATATTTTAGTTACTAGTAAAATAAACTTTACTCACTTTAAAACGCAACTCTTGTATGGTTGGAAAAGCCATTAGCATTTTTAACTAATTGTCGTTGACCTGATTCATGCAAAGTAATTTTGATATATATATTAACCATTTTAGCGGTATATCTAATTATGGTTATAAGAAATTTAAATTAATTTGCAAAGGAAATCTAGATAAATGACATCTGTTAAATTACTATTAGCAAATAACGAAATGGTACCTAAAATTAAAAGGCTTATATAAGAAATTTAATGCATGATTTAGTTGATAGTACTTTCAAAATTGTTTTCATTGAGTATTTTTGTAGATGTTTTTAACGAAAGTTAACATACACGAGGGTATAAAAAAATTAAAAACAAATGTCAAAGTTGCATGGCGGTAATGGAAATCCGTTTAGTTTTTTAATGTCTAAAGAAATTTTCTTTAACAAATTAAAAAGGAATGTTAAAGAAAAAAATCAAACGTGGTTACCTAAACAAGACAACCTTCAAAATGATCAGATTTGTTGATTAAATCGCTAAAACTGAACTTTCTTCTGATATGATCATTGTTTAAGCGATTACACTTCTGAACATTTTCATATTTTCATATTTATATATTTACGTATTCCTATTAGATTCTATTTGAAGTTGAAAATACACCCAGTGCATCTATATTATAGCATCCATATAAACTATGTATATTAGTATAGTGTACTCGTATGTGTTATTGTGCATATGTGTAAAAGAAACTATAAGTCAAAGAACAAGAGTTTCTTTTTTCAAAAAAAAAAAGAACATGAGTTTCTAGAATCAAACTAAGAAAGAAATAAACGGCCTAGACATGGAAATAAATGCTTACTTTGAGATGAAGTCAAACTTATTTTGCAAGGAGTCATATAACAGTATATGTTTGGTCTTTCTCGATATCGACGTTTCTCCTTACGGCACACGCATTTTCATACTCATCATGTTACATCATCGGTTAATATCTTAGAAGCTTCGTCAAACTGCAGTTTCTATAATTGAGCACTGAGTGTTTTTAACAGAGTCAGTAACCAAGAAACGTTTTATTTAAACGGAAAACTACGTGGTGGGTGAGAGTTGCATGGTTGAAAGAAAAAAACACAATTGAAACACATTGTATTATTCTGCCTTTCTTTTTTTTTTTGAACACAAACTTACTTTCATTCATAATCAAACTTTTTCACTACAATAACAAGAGGGAATTATACATCCTCTTTGGCCATAAACATAACATACACCACATAAATAGTCTAAGAAAGATAAGTCTTCAACCGAAGATGACAGCGAATTCGAGACGAAGCTTGAATGCGTCGAGTGAGCCTTCACGACAAAGTCGGACAGCTGGAAAATAGTCACAGAATGTGACGTTGAGGTCCAGACCTCATCTACGAGAACTACCGAAGTAGTCTCGGTTGCATCTTCAGATCCCGTGGAGATCGCTACGCAAGATGACAAACCGATGAGGGAACTGAAGCAAACACTCGGCAACGACAATGAAACCGAGGAGGAGGAACGAAGGATAACCAATCCCGGTGAACCCACCGGTAAAACTTTCCCAAAGGATAAATATGATCGTGTAATACGAGAAGGATAGATCCTGTTGAAATTACAGGAACTCAAACTGACCCCACCACTAGCTAATCTTAATCGTTGGATAACTCTTTCTTCTACATATATGGGTCTTTTCCAATATCTTGGGCTGACAGGTTCAAAAACACACATGGGCCAGACCCAAACATAATCAATTGTTACCTCAGGAGACGCTGTCATTCTGGCACGGGATACGAAGGATACGAAGTCGCCGGCAAAGCTCCGACGGAGAGGAAATGAAGCACGGTCGATGATTAACGGAGGTGAGGAGAGCATCACTTTTCGGTATGAAGGAAGTGAAATGATACCGAAGTAACTCGGAACTGAACTGGTGATGCTTCGAGATCTGCCGTCAGTCTGATGAAGAGGAGCACCGCGCAGTGGTTTGTGGGACTCAAGCCTCCCCGGAGACGAGGAGGTTGTTCTCGTCAGTTGAAATCGCGGCTCCGTATAGCATTTAAAGGCTTGGACTTGACAGCAAACAGAGAGAGGTACGACGGGGTTTGAACCCGAAGACCAGAGCTCAGCGGCGGTGAGAGAACCCTCTCGACTCATCGCTAAGAGAAGGACCTGTCGGAAGGAAAGGACCACCGAAAGAAGCGTAACGAAGAGTCCTCTTCTCCGTCGTACCATTTGTCGGGATCGCCTTCCTCCAAACATCCAAGTGACACGAGTGAATAACCAAAAAACAGAGCAGGAAATCAGGAACACGATGGTGAAGGAGAAGAGCAGCGTCGTCGATAAGGCCCAGCGCCGGCGAGAAACGCTGTTGCCGGCGCCGAGGGGCATAGATCTCGTTTGTGCCTCGAGCTCCGTGTCTGAGAGAGTCTAGGGTTTTTTCACATGTATTCAGACCAAACCTCATTCTGCCTTTCTATGGATTGATAATTATAATTATTACTGTCTTACTTCTGCTAGTTCACGTACAATATATTTACTTATAAACAGAATCCCAAATAATGTCGCAGGGGTTTGGTAAGTAGTCTTACTAGTAAGAATTTATTATTTTTCTCAAATTCTTTAGTCAAGAAAAATGGTACTCAAATGTTCATATTTTTCTTCTAAGAAACAAAAAATTTAACATGCTTGAGTTTCTTATTTAGGCCACACATTATGCAAGTTCTGAAAACTCTCTTGGCTATTTACTCAAAATTTTCTGTCATAAGAAAGTCAAGAGCTTGTATACCTTTTCTAACAGAATTCACTTATTCAAACCATTATTATAAAGTTAAGCAAATTATCCAAATTCAAGAGGTACGTCAGAAGTTAAAAATAACTAATTAGCGATGACATTTGATTGGCTATAGAGGGGAACATTTCAACCCAAGTCACGACAAATCAAGGCGATGGTTTTTTCCTGCCCTCTAATTTGATCAGTTAATTAAAATATATAAAGTGCTATACAATTGGACACAATTTCACGCAAGTCTTTCTTTGCGTTAATGATTATTAAAACTGAGACAACTTTCCACATTTTTTAAATAGATAAAGAAAGAAAGGTTAGAAAACTAATCCAAAAAGCAGAAAAAGCAAAAACCCTAGTCCGAAAATAATACAATTAGGGTTGAAGTTGAATTATATTGAAATAAATAGAAGGCCGAGAAGACTTTTTTTATAAACTTTATTATTACATTTTCAGTTATAATAATCATCAATAACACCTTCCTTTTCTCGTCTTTATAAACCATCCCTTCTAAGCATTAGATCATTTCATCATCATCAAACATAATAACACTTCGAAAAAGAAGAGCAACAAGAACAAGAAAAGACAAAAAGATTCGTAAGAAAATGGGAAGAGCTCCATGCTGCGACAAGGCAAACGTGAAAAAAGGGCCATGGTCGCCTGAAGAAGATGTGAAGCTCAAGGACTACATCGACAAATATGGCACTGGTGGCAACTGGATCGCACTGCCTCAGAAAGTTGGTAATAACTACAGTAGAATTTATACTTATCATCAACTGGATCTAGCTTATTTTCACCATGTTTTTTTTTTTTTTTTTTTTTTCACCATGTTATCATCTAAAACTTATAATCTTAAGAAAAAATTGAACATTTTTATATATCACTTAATTGGATCAATGAAAGATTCACTAAACCAACCCCTTAGATCTTAATCTCTGGTTTGCTACCCCAATTCGTTGTCCTGATTTTAGGGTTTTGTGTGAATCATAGGGTTGAAGAGATGTGGTAAGAGTTGCAGACTGAGATGGCTTAATTACTTAAGACCAAACATCAAACATGGTGGCTTTTCAGAGGAAGAAGATAGTATCATCTTGAGTCTTTACATCAGCATTGGAAGCCGGTAAGTGATTCATCCATATCTTTAAATTCCTATTAATTAGATAACTAAATTAATCAACACATCTTAGTTAATATATAATATATTATTGGGTTCAGAATTGGAGGTAATTTCTGTAAAAACTAAACTTGACCACCTTGTCTTTTTACCTTTTGTCTATGAATCTTATGCTGAAACACATGCAAGCCCATGTTTCAAGCTATGGCACATCTTATAGAATTTAGGGTTTATATTGTCTCTTTCTCCTTGTTTTGGTGTTTTTGGAAGCACCTTCATACATTTACATGAAATATGAAGTTAATTAGTGGTCTATAAAGAAGATAAGATTCCTATAATTAATTGTAATCTTGATTAATGTCATATATGTGCAGGTGGTCTATAATTGCAGCTCAGCTTCCTGGAAGGACAGACAATGATATAAAAAATTACTGGAACACAAAACTGAAGAAGAAGCTGCTCGGAAGACAGAAACAAATGAATCGTCAAGACTCGATTGCTGATTCGAATGAAAACAATATCAGCAGCAACAACAACAAGAGTCCTCAAAATCTTAGTAATTCGGCACTAGAGAGGCTTCAACTTCACATGCAGCTTCAGAATCTACAAAGCCCTTTCTCTAGTTTCTATAACAACCCTATGTTGTGGCCCAAGCTTCATCCACTACTGCAGAGCACTCCTGATCAAAACTCTAAACTTGGATCCCAAGAAAGCTTCCACCCTCTAGGAGTTAACGTTGTTCATCAGAACAATAATATCAAGCTAGCTGAGATCAACGATGGAGTCTCTCCTCTCTATTCAGAGAACGTAGAGCAATCCCTAAACCCTACTCACGGATTTCAACCTAATTTCGGTTTTTCGCAGGATCTTCAGTTAGATAATCATAACATGGACCTTATGAACAGAGGTGGTTCTAAAGAATTGTTTCAAGTGGGCAACGAGTTTGAGCTAACGAACGGTTCGAGTTGGTGGTCGGAGGAAGTCGAGTTAGAGAGGAAAACAATATCGTCGAGTTCTTGGGGATCAGCTTCTGTTCTTGATCAGACGACTGACGGAGTGGTTATGCTTCAAGATTATGGTCAGATGAGCTACCATAGTGTGTAATAATTTATATCATGCATATATACATTTATGTATAATTATAGGAATGGATTATTGATGATTATGTATTATTACGATCATAAGCTTATAGCATGTGTCGAGGGTGAAAGTTTTTTTTTTTCATAATATGTTTTTATATGTAACGAGTTGTGGATAATAATGAATTCTACTTTCTTTTCTTTTGTTCTGGAATATAAAACACTTGCATGGATTTAAGAATAATTTCTGACCCATTTCATGATGATATGTAATCTTACAAAGTTTATTGATTAGTCGTGTTTGATAATTTCTGTAGCTGCTAATCATGGATTACTTGACTAGTTACTAATTAAGCCAGGAAATACTGGGCCTGGCGGTTTTTCATTTCTAAAGGCCCATGCAAAGATGCGAGTAGTTGTTGAGAGTGACATGGCAACAGCATGAGTCGCATGACATGGGAGCAAGGTAAACAAAAAAATAATTAATTTATTACTCAACTAGAAAGTAAAATACTTTTGTACATTTGACCAAAACGTAATTTTGCATACAATAAAAGCCATGGAAGCATTTAGACTATAGCTAAGGTGATCATAAAACTTCTAAATAAAACCATTAGATAGAAGTCCTTTTAGGGAACATTCTTAGGCCGGCTATATTTTGTATTCAGTCATCTCCAATCTATTATCCGTTAATTGCTAATTAATATATTTAGATCCATGTAAACCTGATAAGTTTCATTAACTACTAGGGGAAGTCCGCGCTTCGCGCGGAATCTTGATAGTTTGTCAAATATATTTTTGAAGTTTGTTTCTAAATTTATTGGATTATGTTATTTTCTTTGGTTCGGAACAGTTTTTGCATGATTCTTGCACGATTGGCGTAATTGCATATTGCATACTTCCAAACCATACAACTATTAACTTTTAGTGCTTAATTTGTAATCCGACTTTAGTATTTGTTAAATTCAGTTAATTTTGATTTTAAAATTGTACTCCCACACTGAGCTAACATAGTTTGCTGTAGTTATGAAAATAAACCATATCATTTACTTCTAGTAGTAACATTTGCCATACCATTTTTGCTTAAATTATGAAAAAAAACTTCATCTTTGATCTGTATTATTAACATGTGTATACGGGTTTTCAAGTTTGCACCAATGGCATATATATGTTTCTCTTATACTTTTATAATTTGTCAAATAACATTTCAATTTGGTTATTATATTTTTATAATTTGTCAAAAAACATTGAAGTTTGGTTATTCTAACTCCATGAAATGATGTATGGATGCAACTCTAATTCTAGCAGTCGTTTGTTCTTGTTTTATTTTGTTTCTATCCAACTTTAGTTTTTTTTAGAAAAACGAAAAACCATTAAATCTCGAAAGAATCTCTCTGAAAATACAAACCATAAAAACATATTTTGATGCCGTAGGATGCAACTTTTAACTTAAGAAGTATATAACATTAGTTAAATAATATTTGGCTGCAATGTATGTGTTATGCCATCTTCGGTGTTGTTATAAAAATACTTTGTATTTCTCGAATGTTATGAACCTCCAAACTGCAGCTAGCAAGAAATCGTGTAGATAGTTATACGTGTGTAAGTTGATCATTAGTGGGTGTAGGTTAATGTTATTGTAGACTTAGCATCTAATATTGTAGTTTATTCTACAAAACTTATTATTTTATTTCATGCTAAACCGGATTTAATTAACAAAATATATTCTTTTTTTTATATTTTATATGTATATATTTAACAAACGTAATATATAAATACAATATTAACTATCAATTGTATATACAGATAATTCGAATAATCACGTTATTTTCAAGCTAAATTTGGCTTGAAGGCAACTCCAATACCAAACAAAACAATACATATAAGTTTTGTTGCTTATTCTTGAAGTCTATAAATTTTTAGGATTAGATTACGTGAAAAAAGGTAAATCAAACATAATATTCTTTTATGTACTAAAATTTAAAACCCAACGTATAAAGCACAAAAACACAGCAAATACTCGTGAAGGAGAGTACCTGAACTTCACAACTCAAAATATAAAATATGCAGAAACAATGTCATCCCGCCGAAGAACGTAATTTTATTACAGCTCCCAACAGCATCAACAACTCAGAAGTATAGGCTTGTAGATCTACCAAACTCCTTCGTATCTTCAATGGCACTTTCTCAGGTAGGCTTTGTTGTTAAAGGATATATTTCCCTGTGATATGTCATCCACCCGAAGCCTTTCATCCTCAGGTGCTGAAAAATCTTTCGCGTTGTTCCTAAGGCATGTTTCTTCAACCTCACTGCTCCATCTTGCACTACTCTGATTATTATTGAATCTCCGGTCAAGACTTGTCGAGGAAGGAGATCTTTCAAGCATGGGCCGGCGAAAAGCTTTTGTGGAACCATGAAACTCGCCCAAAACACCATCTTCCGTCTTTACAGTTTTCTCAGACGCTTTCTGTCTTGTACCCCTGTCCGATCCTCCAGACAGCTCAGCCGCCTCCCTGGCAGAGACCCATTTTGCAGTCTGACCTGAGACGTTCCTGTTTCACCATAACAAAATTATGATCAATAGCAACTTTAAAGCTTCTTCAAAAGCGCAAATCAACATTAGAGTCAAAAACATCAACTTACAAAGACAGCACACCAAACGTTTCCAAGTACACAAAAATAAAAAGCACATACCCATTCTCTTCTTGCGCCACAGAACTGGAAGGTTAACGCTCTGATTTGAATCATTTGATCACATCACCATCAGGCCCTGCTCGGCTACTTCTAGTGTCCATGTATGTCCTGATAATCTGGAGACTTCCTCCCTTCTCTTCTCTGTCTATACCGATCACTTTGATTATCTAGACGCGACGCATCACGATCATTATTCCTTTCCCCGTCACTTTTACTTTGTTTCCCTTCATGATAATAGTCACGGCTACTTCAGTCTTTCTCTCTCTCTCTCTCATGAGCCCTTTCCCTATCATGATCCCTGTCACGATCTCTACTCCTATCACGGTCCCAATCCTTGCCATAGTAATGATCATGCTCATAATCCCGACGATCGCGATCCCGTTCCCTGTCTCGCTCATAGTCACGATCACGATCCGAGCTAACGCTCTTCTACAAATCCTGGCTCTCATTGGTGATCAGAGAGATGTTCTTGATTGATCACTTGACCTTTCTGTTCAAGAAAGATACAGGACGTTTACCTTTGATTGATCAAAGTTCACGGGCAAGGAGGCTGGAAACTGGGGAAGGCAAGCTTCTCATCAAACAAAGCATATTCCTCTATCAGTTTCTTCAACTGAGTTTACATTATATTTCTGGCTGATTTTGTATCACTCTAGTTGACAATTACTCTATTCCCTGTGGAGATATCAAACACACACTTTAAAACTTAAGTGTATGCATTTTAGAAAGTTCAGTTATATTAAGGCTAAAGCTAAATTTACCTAAAATGATCTCGAGTCAGAAGCTGAGTCATCTCTTTGTAAAGATCTTCATAAACCTTTTTGACATTTCTGAAATAAACATACAAACAACATAATTACTTCAAGGAAGAATATAGCCGTATATTCAAGAAATAAATTAAAAGAACAAATCATCTCAATCTCGAGCTTCACTATATCTTTGTCCTAATCTCAAATAAAATTTCCATAGAAAATCAATTATCATCGAGCTTATTGAACCCTGAGAGATACATCCCAACTTTGTCCCACTCATCAGCAAGACCTTTCTCTTCGAAGGGATTAATATTAGAAAAGAACAGATTCCTGCTCCAGCGTAACATGACCTCAACCAAATTACAAAATTATTAAGATATGAGTTTAAGAACACTATGAACATTAGTTTAATAGTCATATGAACATGAATTTAATAACACTTATTCAAGTAAAAAAAAGGTATGAAGTTTAGGATTACTATGAACATGATTTTAAGAAAACTATGAACATGAGTCTTACCTTAATAAGGATCTGAGTAAAACAGCTTGACAATGTTGAGAATACACGCTAGAATACTTTTATATGTTGATATGAACATGATGTTTAAGAACATAATCACCTTTGAATCCAGTAAGAGCATATATATATATATTCACCATCGTAAGCTCACCACCGTGTTTGAAGTTCCTGGCTTCCCAGAATTCTGTGGAAGAACATCGGCCCCATTTAAATCAAAAAGAAGTTGGCCATTTTAAAGAAAGTAAGTTTTCTGAGTTGATCGATAGTTACAAAAAAAAAAAAAAAAAAAAAAGTTTTCTGAGGTGAGAGGAAGAAGGCTTACCTTTTATAGGAGTAGAGACACCGCCTTGCAAAGGGATAAGCCGCATTCAGTGTCAGATCGTTGTCGACTTGGGTTGATGAAGTTAAGAAGTATGATAAAGGCGATGAAATACCGTCTCGATTGATTAGAACGGAAGGCAAAACATCAGAATTGAAGATTTACACAGAGATGGTTCACGTCAATTGAACAGCTCGAAACTCCGTAGTTGGTATCAGAGAACGAAGAACAACACTTTTGGTTTCAGAAATAGAAGAAGAACATGAACCCTAACGTCGGGATTGAAGATTCAAATAGCGATGTCTAACATTGATTAAACATCCCGAAACTCCATTGTTGGTACCTAGAATTTCTATTGTTAGCTTCAGAGAAGGAAGATGAACATGAACCCTAATCATCTCGCGCTTGGTTTCAGAAGCAAAACGCAAAGCCCAAAAACTGATAACCGTGGCCCCAAAAAATTAAACGCAGCGTATAGAAAGATGAGACAGGTGTCGCGTTCTCCTTGCACGAATTGATGACGTGTCTCTCTAAGGAGAGAGTAAAGCTATACTTTATATAATAAGATAAGCATAATTAAAAAGTCACGGACGGTCACATTTTTTTTTTGCGCCACTTACATTTTCATTGCACACTTGAGATTATGATTTAGTTCCATCACAGCATTTAATACATATGAGATAACAGTTAAATTATTCTCTCGTTTATAGATAGATACACCTACATTTTGCAAAGAACAAAACATAACTCGAAATTTAAAATGCAGACATAATTTATTTATTTTTAACTTCGAATCCACATTGGTTAATCAAGAAGTTCATATACATATACATGTACATAAAGACAAATGGTAATATTAAAAACCCACAAAATCCGTTTAACTAAAGCGAAACAAAAAGAGTGGTAACCATAATCGAACATGGAAGCCACAATGTAGTTGACATCATCCTAAAGGTCCAAACTCGTTATTTAATTCATGAAAACATAACTTATAAATAATCACTCGCCAAAGTCATTTCTCTTCACCACCCAAATCCCATTTCATAGTCATACCACAAGATGGCGACCAGTTCATCGACGAACAAAGTCATTGTCTTCACACTTTCCCTTATCTTGGTCGCCTTCCAAGTAGTCCATGCAGACTATTACCGTCCAAGGCCACCGGTTACCCCTACCCCCTACGTCCCTAAGCCATGGATCCCACTTCCGAGCCCTAAGCCTGTTTATCGGCCTCCTACTATCCCGCGTCTACCAGCTGGCTCGATCGCAAGACAGTTCCTTGACCCACATAACGCTCTACGGTCTAGACTGGGTATTTAATTTATTAGTATAAACATTGTTACATTTCAACATTATGGTTGCGTACTGTATACTTCAAATGAAATAAACCTTAGGTTTTAACGATGGTTAGTTTTGACTTTGCCATAGGATTCCTCCAGTTTGTTTTTTGTTACGTACATGATGGTTAATCTTGAATTTTGGTGCAAATTAGGTTTCCACTGGTCAATTTAGGTATTTAGGTTTGTCTTTATACGTTTAGTTTTACATGTATATGTATAACCAATATTCATCTTTTATATGTGTAATGTGTTTCTTTAGAAATGGAAGTTTCGTGCTTTAAACCCATTATCTCTCGCAAGTCCGGAGTCCACCTTTAGAAATTCTGATTTTCTTTATATAATGTTACTGCTATTGATTTTGATGAAATGAATCACATTTCTGATCAGGTTTGCCTCCACTGGTTTGGGACAGCAAGTTAGCGAACTACGCGAAATGGTGGGCGAACCAAAGGCGTTACGACTGCTCGTTGACCCATTCCACAGGCCCATACGGTGAGAATCTGTTCTGGGGAAGTGGCTCGAGCTGGGCACCAGGATTCGCGGTGCAATCATGGGTGGTTGAAGGCAGCACATACAACTACAACACCAACTCGTGTGACGGAAGTGGAATGTGTGGTCACTACACTCAGATGGTGTGGCGTGACACCAAAAGGCTCGGGTGCGCTAGTCTGGTCTGTGACAACGGTGCAGGAGTTTTCATCACTTGTAACTACGATCCTCCGGGTAACTACGTTGGCGAGAAGCCTTACTAAGAAAAGAAAACATTTTAAACGGTGTGTCTTTTTTTAATACTTGATTGCATTTAATTTCTTTATATTTCTGTTTCAAATTTCTCTGTGAAATTAAAATTTCCGAGACATTTAATATGTATGGATCATCGTTTTGTTTTTATTAACGTTTCTGATGTCCTAATGGCCATCCTCAAATTCTTGTTGACTGGCCTTATTATGTAAACATCGTAAAAAAATGAGTGAGTTTTTCTGGGAGTAACATAAGGAAAATTAACCCGAAGTTATTCGTTGATCTCTAGCAAATTAACTTGCTTTGATGACTAGTTGCTTCCTCTCCACGTCATCTATCGAGCTTATACATCACTCATACTTCAGAATACCAAGAATCTTATGCTCTCAGTGTTTAGGCCCATCTTAAAGTTTCACGTGCAAAGGAAAGGAAACAAAGAGCCAATAATAAATGCTCGTGGTCACACAATACTGAAAGATGCGTGAGAACTGAGAAGAACTTGTTTGAAGAGTTCGGTAAGCAGCCCAAAACAGAGAAAACAGAGCATACCTCGTGTGCGCACGAGGGAAAGTTCTAATTGATCAGAATCCATATGTCGAAGTTTGAGTGGAGGATTTAGAACTATAAACTGCATTGGAGATCAATACATTTTTGTTATTTCGAAAAAATATTTATTTGCCTGCTTCATTTATATTTTTGATCGATTTTGTTATTTAACAATTTGCTTAGAAAAAAATCTATTATTTTACACCCTTATGAGATCAATTTGCTTATGAGATCACCACACGACATGAATTACTCTTTGAATCCATTCTCTTCATGTCACTGCAACTTCAATCTGCAATATATGCTTTATTTCTTCCTATATTCATCGCCTTTCACGACATTTAACTTGAGAATCTATGGCCCTTAGGCCTTAGCTTACTTCCGCCGTAAGCAAGCTGGATAAACTCTGGCAAAACTGTAACGTGACAAAAAATCCATCTCATACATTAGATGACTCTATAAAGGTCTTTTTATTGAATTGGTTTAGTAACTTTTGGTTCAGTTTACCTCCATGTATAGTCTTAACTCGCCTGCGGATTTTGATATTTCTATCAGACAATTTGTTGGAGTCACCTCAATAACCTCTGCTGATAATAAGTCAAAAGAAGATCTTGATCTTATCTCTTTTGGCTGAATCTTAACCTGGTAAATAAAAAACAACAACAAAAAAGATGCATATATGAGATCTTGATTAGACTTGATGATCTATATAAGAATCTTCAGTTATTATACCTTGAAATGCTTTATTCTTTCAACTGATAAACTAGCATAAGTTGCTGCAGCTTCAATCTTCTTGATTGTTTCTTGTGCAGTGTTCTTGGACCCAATTTTGGTTTTATAAATCTTATCATCCTGAGAGATAAAAATAACATAAAGTTTCAAGGATTAGTATCTTTTTTGTTAGATTAGTTTAAAGATTTAACCAATTTTGATGTCTTTTACCTGTTCTTCTAAGAGACCTGACAAATCTAGATCACTGGACATTGCTATTATCTGAAAAGCGTTTATGAAATTTGAAGACGCGGTTGCTGCGTTTATCTCAGCAACATTTTCCTGCAAGATCAGATTCAGATAAGTTATATACAGCTTTGAGAATAGTACATAACAACCCAAAGCTATTAGCATTTCAGACATCTAGGGAATCAACTTGCCTTGATTGAGTCTGGGTGATGATAAGCTGGGGTATAACCTAACTTGAACCAAGAATCTTGAATGATTATCTCAGCTAGTTTCATACGCTGCATCCAAATGTTCTCAAACATTATTACTCAATTTGGGATTGACAATGATGAATGCATATTTGTATATTCTTTCTTGTTTTATACCCTTTGAGGATTTGGGTCAAGAATGTTAAAGATTAGCTTCTTCTGTGCTCCAGTGAATGCTGGTGGAAATGTGTAATCTGCTCTGAGTATCTTCTTATACAAAACCACAAGTGTATGATCATCAAACGGTGGATAACCAGCAAGCAACTCAAAGAGAATAACTCCACAAGACCACACATCCACTGCTGCTCCCGAATAGCCTTTGTTCATAATAAGCTGTTTTCATTAACAAAAATCAGCTTCTCAAGGTTCAGATATTTTTGGAACATTATGCAAAGTAATTATTGCTATTACCTCAGGTGCTATATAGCATGGAGACCCACAAGCTGTAGAAAGCATATCCCCTGACTGAATTTAACAGCCAAAACCTTATTTAGTACTTGATTGTTTTCACAAGCAAGGATTTGGTTGGTAAATACTGAATAGAAAGTTATATCATCAGAATAAGAAAGTGTTACTTTAGGAACTGCACTTAGTCCAAAGTCAGAGACTTTGAGATTACCCTTTGAATCTAAAAGCAAGTTTTGTGGCTGCAAAAAGAAAAATCAAATCATCCACAAAGTTTCTTACAAAAACAGAGAGTTTATAGAATTTTATAAATTTCTTTTCTTTTCTTCTCTTAACCTTAAGGTCTCTGTGGTAAACTCCTCTGTTATGACAATAGTCAACAGCATCAATCAGTTGTTGAAAAAGCTTCCTGGCATCTGATTCTTTCATCTTATGTCTACAAAGTTTGTCTGAAAGCTGGCCACCAGCAACATATTCCATCACAATACAGATCTTTGTCTTGGTCCCAATCACCTGAAGTTTAAATTTCAAGAATCAAGAACAAGAAAACTGTATAGTCTGAGGAGACAGAGAGAGAGAGATACAAAACCTCGTGTATCTGTACGATGTTGGGATGGTTTAGAAGCTTCATGGTCCGTATCTCTCTCTGGACTTGAGACTGTAGACCCTTTTGGATAACCAGAGCCTTGTCTATGATTTTCACAGCAACGTAGGTACCATTGGTCGTGTCGTAGCCAAGTTTCACTTTTGCGAAGTTCCCTTCTCCGATTGTCCTTCCTATCTCGTACTTGCCGATCTTCTTCGTCCCAAACAAACCCATCTGAGAGATGGAGAGAAAGAGAGAAGAGAGAAAGAAGAAGATGTTTATGAGCTCTGAAGGGTCCAGTTTGTGTCTGAGAGGGAAGTTAACTCAACTAATGAAGGCTATGAAGAGTTGTAGATGACTTTTAGATGATAGCGACCGTTGTTGGAAAGTAATCAAAAGAAAGATATTTATATGTGTGTTGTTTTTGACCGATTGGCTGGTGAGCTCGTGACTCTCGTAGGGAGGAATGTGGCATCATATGCTCTTATTATAGCTTCTCTTGTCAACAAACTGAAGATAAACAACGCTTTTTGTGTGGATATACGTCACTGTTCACAAGCTGGTAGCTAGGTGGATTAGATTGCCATAATTGCTTTTAGTCTATCTTTCCTTCTTTTCCACCCCGCCTTTTAAATTTAGAAAATTGAAAGATATTTGTTTCTTAATTGGTCGAATAATATCTGATTTTGGATAAATATCTATTTATTTTTATCCACAAAAATTTCAGATTTAGCAAAAAGAAAACATATTCTTTTAGTTTTTTTTTAATCTTTGACGTTTTAAAATAGAAAACCAAAAATAAAAAAATATCAACCTAATCATGCCAGTTTTTCTAAGAAAAGTTTTTGTTGGCTTTTTCCTTTTTGGTGAGCATATTGGTCCACAAGTGGAGTGTTTTGGAAAAAGAAAGTACAAATTCCCAAGATATTTTACTTTCAAATATTGTAAATATCTGAACTTCGTGATATGTTATATATTATATATATATATATTGTTTTAAATTGATCTAAATATATTAATTTGTTTTCAAATATTTATACAAAAATATGATATTAGGCTTTAGTAGGCCCAAATGCTAACTCACTATATGCCATATTGCTAAAGTATTTGGTTTAGCGGGAGATAATACGAATATTGGCCCAGATCATAGGGGGTGATTGGTAAGTGCTGTGAATGCTCTAGACAGCCTCAAATCTCTCTACAGCCCCAAAATCAAAGCAATCATGCTCTGGTTATGTTTTTAAAACTCACAGCCAAATCCATATTTTGCTTTAGTTTATGGCTTTGGAAAGCAAATTTTCTACAGCTCAGTTTTGTGAGCTTTCCAAAAGAAAAAAGGAATATTTCATTTAACTTTTATTCAAAAAAGAAATAAGATAAACACTAACGAAACCTAAGATAAACACTAAAACTAAAAACCCTAGTTGTAAACATATATATATATATACTATCTACGTACGAGACAAAAAAATCCAGAGAGAACAAAAAGAATAAGAAGAGGCAACAAGAAGGTACGTAACCCATCTCTTCGTCTTCTTTTATGTTATTGATGTAAGATGAAATTTGATTATGAACACTAGTTCCATGGAAAAGAAAACCAATAATATGTTACGCTTAATATTACACAAGTTCATCTGGTTTTCTTTTATGTTCGTATCATATTAATTTGATTATAACTAGTTTTTAATTTGTATATTAGATTGTTTGTTGTAGTCATTAGAGCATGAACTATTTTTTCTTCTAGTTTTTAACTATCTTTTCCTCTCGTATTTTTTAATTCTTTTTAAGTCTGGTTATGTTTGATCTAATTTAATATACGTTTTAATAATATTTGTAAGATATGGCAAATAACAATGGTGAAAACAATGGTGGTGCAACCAACGCAAATGTGACATCACTTTCTCAGAGAGAGGTAAATATTTTTCTTTTCTTAATTTACTTTAGGAAAAATAAATTTGTTATTGATGTATGTATTTTTGTTATAGATTAATATTAAGTGGACAGATGAAATTTCTCGAACATTTATAGAGATGTTTTTACTTCAACTTGATAAAGAAAATTGGGTAGACAAATCTTTAACAAAAGAAGGAAAACTAAGAGTGAGGAAGAACTTTAAAGAAGCTACTGGATTTGATTTAGCATGGAAAAATTTTGCAAACCATCTTCGTAACTTGAAAACATGGTACGATTGCTACAATCGACTATGCAAGTATACCGGAGTGACTGTTGATCGTATCACAGGAGTAATTAATATGGAAGACGAATGGTGGAATGATCGGATACAAGTAAGCATGTCAAAATTCTCTAATAGTAATTTTTAAGATATTTTAGCATAATAAGATACTAACTATTTATTTAAAAATTAGGAAAACGATGTCGCTAGAAGATTTAAAAAGAAATCTTTAGCAAATGAAGACCTATTGGAAAAATTGTTTAGTGGAACTCACATAGGAGTCGAAGATGGATGGTCAGTTGGAAATGGTCCTGATGTGTATCGTCCTCAACATGGATATGAGACTGGAACACAGTTTGACATTAACACATCATTTGTTAGTGATGATCCAGACGTCTTGTTCTCTACTTCGTTAGATGGACAAACTCAGAACATGGAGTCCACACCAACCACCATTCATACACCTTCCGATGAAAGACCAAACCATGAACAACGAAATAAACGTAAACGTGGTGCAGCCAACATTGATAGCCAGTCAGATTTATCAAAAGCTTTTCGTGAACGTTCTGATGCAATAAAAAATGCTGCATTGGAGATGTCATCGGCTTTAACTTCTGACATAACCATTGCTGCCCGACGACTACATCAAATAGAAGCAATTGAATTTGGAACCCCGTTTTATTGGGATGCAACTAATTTACTGTCTACAAATGAAAGTGCTAGAAGATGGTTTTTAGGAATTCAAGAAAGCAAGTTTGCACTTCTTTATTTGGAGCAAATGATTGGTCGTAAACATGATGATTAATCATTAAAATAAGATTTAATTTTCTTAGGATTTTTAGGAGTTGAAATTACTTGGTTTTTATTATTTATATATTATTTAGTTGGTTTTATTTTTTTTGGATCTAAATAAAAACTATTATGAGTGTTAATTTACAAATTTTTTTTTAATATACAGATTGTCCAACTGTTTTGGCAAATGGTGGATGATACTGATGAAGATGATTCTCAGTTAATAAATGAGTACATAACAATGAATATTGTTAAGCAACCATTGTGTGCACATCCTAACCGCGGTCGTCAATTTGTTGAGGAGTTGATTCACGGTCATCCAGATCAATGCCACTTTCTTGTGAGAATGCGTCCTAAAGTGTTTCTTGAGCTATGTGATACCATAGAAGAGAAATACAAGATGAGATCATCTCACAATGTGACGGTCAAAGAGAGTGTGGCAATGTTTTTATACATATGTGGTCATAGTATTACTCAGCGAAATGCCATGAGAATGTTTGGGCATTCGCAAGAGACGATATCCAGAAAATTCCATGAGGTTCTTGATGCCATGGAACAGATGGCAAAAGATATGTTTAAACCAGATCATGCGAGTCTCACTCAAGTTCATCCGAAGTTGCGATCTGACAAGCGTTATTGGCCGTACTTCAGAGGATTTATAGGTGCAATGGATGGGACACATGTTCCTGTCGTCGTATCGGGACGAGATCAACAACGATACTGGAATAGAAAAAGCGTTTGCAGCATGAATATTCTTGCAATTTGCGACATGGATATGTTATTCACATACATATATGTTGGCATGCCTGGGTCTGCGCATGATGCAAAAGTACTTGCTTTAGCTATGCAAGGTGATCCTAACTTTCCACATCAACCTGTAGGTAAGTATTACCTTGTCGACTCAGGATATGCTTTACGGCGTGGGTATCTGGGACCCTATAGGCAAACTCGGTACCATCAAAATCAGTTTCAAAATCAAGCTCCACCTAGTAATCATAAAGAAAAATTTAACCGTCGTCATTCCTCACTTCGATGTGTCATTGAAAGAACATTTGGAGTTTGGAAAGGGAAATGGAGGATAATGCAAGATAAAGCAAGGTACGACATTGGAACAACAAGAAAGCTTGTGGCAGCAACTATGACGCTACATAACTTTGTACGTAAATCAAGCATACATGATCCTGACTTCGATGTTGATTGGAGGGAGGAAAATGATCAACAACCTCCAATGGATGATGAAGATGAAGCAGTTTTAGAAGAAGGAGCTGGTTCGAGGCAATATATGGAAGGATTACGAGATAACATTGCAATGGATTTATGGAATACTCGTGGGTAGACTAGCTATTGATTTATTATTATATTTAAAAAAAATTTACTTTTTTTTAAATGGTTTTTTTTAGAATTCTTTATTTTTATTTATTCAGTAAAATTATTATTATTATAAGTTTTATTTTGTTTCTATTAGTATGTTGTTTAATATATGTATATAATACTAATCTACAGCTAATGTATACCAATCATGCTTTAAAAAGAAAACCTACAGCTAAGATCTTACAGCCAAAATTTTACAGCAAAAAAATTTACAGCTACAGCAAAAAAATCTACAGCACTTGTTCTACAGCAAAAAAGTTAAAGCTACAGCCTTTACCAATCACCCCCATAGATCCCGATTACATTGATAACTCTTTAGGCAAAAATAATAGAAAGTGCACATGGGCCAAAAAAAAGCTCTTGGAAACTATATGCTTTGATACTTTTGTTGCTTTCCTCCACGTTACATATCAGAGGAGCTTCTAAGAGCATAATTAGTTAAAAATTAAATAGACAGTTTCTTGTATTCTGCTAAGAACTTCATTCTAAGAATCCATTAATTATATTCTAATGCTTTTTTTGAGTAAAATTAAAGGAGATTTTAAGCTCTAATACTTCTGAATCTAAATGGTTTGATAAGCTCTAGCAAAGTTTATACGAATCTTAATTTACTATGAGAAAAATGATATTTATAAAAATAATAAAAACATACATTTAAATTACAATACCAACATATCTTTTCCACTGTTATCTTGATTGATTTTGCACAGACGGTTTAAATTCAAAACGAAATCCAAACAAGATTTCATAAATACTCAAAAAGATCATACAGGAAAACTAAAACCGAATCAGAATCAATGAGTTATATGAAATTTGTAAATTTTGAATCATATTTGTTAGTATCAATAAATCAATTATGAAGCATTACCAAATTTTCAAGATGTTCCAAACACGGAAAAGCAAACATCAACAAATCAGTATGCCATTCGAAAAATTATGATTTATGAAGTCTCCACATTTACTTAGTGGTGCTTAGTGAATGATGCTTAGTGATCCAGCCATCTTACTTTAAATTTTAATCACCTGAAGTTTAAATTTCGAGAATCAAAAAACAAGAAAACTGTATAGTTTGAGGAGACAGAGAGAGAGAGAGGGATACAAACCTCGTGTATCTGCACGATGTTGGGATGGTTTAGAAGCCTCATGGTACGTATCTCTCTCTGGACTTGAGACTGTAGACCCTTTTGGAAGGCATATCGTTTATATGAAACAAAGTGAATATAACGATAATCGGCCTAAATGAAGCCCACCAATACGAGCCAACTTCTTTTACGGCATAGATACCAAATAGTTGCAAGGTATTTTACAAGATGATTCAGAATTTTTTTAGCATCTAACATCGGGTCTCAACATATGTCCTATCCGGATTTAAGCCGAATAGCTTGCCGAGATGTGGGCCGTAAAAATAAATTTGATAAAATAATCCATGTTTTACTTAAAAAAAAAATTTTTAAATGTGCAACTAAAGAGGATATAACCGCTATTTGGCAACAGAAGTTTGTCGGTTTTTCATAAAATTTAATTTATAAACATAATGTATAATTCACAATAATAGTTTGCTAATCCATATGAATAGCATGATTTGAAAATGTGGATGAATGTATATTTGAAGAAGGCATAGCTTCAAAGTAATAGAAAGTAGAAACCTAGCTTAGGCCTACGAAGATAAGATAGCATATGGAAAAAGAAACAACCCTAAAGATGTTAATGTCTTTCTTCAAACTTGTAAATATTCCTTTCTTTTTTGTTTTGAACACCCCTTAGAAATATTCCTTATTATTTACAGAAGAGATTATGCAAAAAGGAAATAAAATTACACACTAACCATTGATTGAAACTACTGCTTCACCTCGCCGCATCAGAGACACACCTAACTAAAATCAGACTATGTTCTGCATATGTGAAGGCACGTGCCTTTGGTGCTGGCTTCAGTTTTCTATCCTGAAGACTCTTCCAAACCACTTGTCACATTAACCCCACGAGAAAACATGAACTGGTCCTGAGTCATGACCATAACATCACAATTATAATTCATTTAAAAAAAAAACATTACAATTATAATTATATAGTATTGAAATTCCATTTACATTTTAACTTAAAAAATCACAAATCCATTCAAAGTCTCTGAAATTTACAAATTTCCGATATTTTTCCATTATAACTAAGAAATGGAACAAAACTGATGAATTACAAACTTACAACTTAAAAAGCCTAAACAAATTAATGCAAAGCTGAGATTAAATAACATTAATCAGAACCAATTCTTTCTTTTTCTAAGTTTTTTTCGCCACCTTAAGAGTCAGACTATATAACTATAAATCTCATCATGCAAAGCTCTGACCCGACCCGAATACCAGAACCAACCGGGTCAGATACAAACAGTTATCAAGAACTGTCCACCTAAGACGAGCCTCTGTTTTTTTCTCTTCACATAATACTCTGTCTCTCAGTGTGTCGAACCGTTACTCTCAGTACTCTGCCGCACCACCTGATCACCAGCCTTCACGTCATCATCACCATCTTCATCATCGTCACAAGTACAGCTCTTCTCCGCCGGCGTCGCCAAGTAAGTGGGTTTTACATCTCCAGCCATAATCACCAAGAACTTCTCAGGCAAAGGTACAGCCTTCACGGCCTTATCGGGTTTCACATCTCCGGCCTCAAGATCTCTGTCTCTGCTCTGATCCTCCTCACCGTCGAGATAACCGGAGAGACGCCAGTAAGAGCAGGCGAGGATCAGAAGAGCGAAAGCTATGAGACCAAGCATCGCCGCTAAACCACCGAAAAGATAAGGAACCGGTGAATGCCACGGCGAGTGAGGTCCTCCCAAGGTTGTTCTGTTCCCGTCGACGTTCTCTCTTGGAGGGTAATATTGTCTTCCTTCCATTTTCTTAGAACTTAGAGAAAGAGAAAAAGTGGGTTTGAGTTTTTTTTTTTTTTAATAGAAAATGTTTTGGTGAAAGGAGGAGAAGTGTGACGATGGGATTTATAGAAGAGAGCAAGCGAATTAACGTTGTGGATTGTGTGTGACGTATACTATAATTCATTTTATTTTATTTCGTATGAGATCCTTTTTGGTTTATTTTTACTATTAATCATCGGTATATTATAAAAATAAAATAACAATAGAAATAGCATTTGATAGCAATGAAACATAATTTTTTAAAGATAGCATACTACAGAGATTTTTTTCCTAAATAGTATATATTAAAAGTTCAAAATAATTTTTAAATTTTTTTATTTATTTATGATTCACTATTTAGCGGGTGAAATTAAGGTAAAATTTAGGGTTTAAATAATTTGACTATTTTATCTTTTAATAAATGTAATTTTGGAATTATTCCCTTTGTATATTTTGTAATAATTTTTATATGCTATATAAGATATTTTCCCAAAACAACAAATTCAGTTTATGTTTATTGATAAATCAAATTATCTTTAATGATGATTGTGTGGAGTCGTGACGTTAATATATAACTATGATTTGTACTTAATTTTGTACCGTTTTCTAGGAATAGGTGATGTATCCAAATGGAACTAATTAAACTGATGTGAATTCGTAACTAACAAAAGCACATCAACTCATTTTTCTTTGATTTCTAAAACTTATAGAAAATAAATTTTGCTATTCATAATTGGTGTATCAGCAAACGCTTTAATCGACTAGAATTTTTGTTGTATTGTGATTTTTACGGTTGCAAAGATTTAAAATTATTGCAGCTTTTTTCAACCTGCAACTAATTCTACAGTTTCTAAAATCATCTACATAAACATAACTCACATTATAGATTCTATTGGTGACATGTAATATTAGAGTTTAGTTACAATAAATATTATAAATCAATTATTACGATCGAAATTTTTATCAGAATTTATATCAACAAGTTATATTTACATCGTATCAATAATAATTATCCACCGTAGCAAAAAATAATAATTATCCACGTGAGAGCTAAATAGTATACCGAGTTTCTAATTTTATGCGTACAGTTAAGGTTAAGCATGCATGTGCAAATGCATATAGCGAGACGCCGAGACGTCTAATGTATGTGACCCAAACTAAGGTGGCGTATAGGTTAGGTGATCAGTTGGGACCCAAATAAGGTGGTGTGTTTGTTAATAGTATATGTTGCTACTTTAAAGCTTAATCAGTGGATGGTTTCGAAAAATATCTTCGATTCAATCATACTTTGAAGATAAACACTGTAATTATAATATAAGTAAATCATTAATTGTGACGCTAAACACTGTTTTAGATAACTAATTACCATTTACATAGTGTCGAATCCACTCAAACACCCTCGATTAAAATATTGCAAGACATAATAATATCTTCTTAGTACTACCTAGCAGTTATGCTATTCTATAATATTAATAGTCTCAGTGTTAGGCAGCTCAAGATAAACATCTAATTGATTAATATCTAATATAGATTCAATTCTGTTCTAATATAGAGCAGAGAAGTAAAACGTGAAACATGGTCATGATTCATGAAATTGATGAAGAGATGGTTTACGAGGCCTTTAAGGGGAACTAGAAAAGGACAAGAGACCGTAAACGGTTCCTTTAAAGCAGCTAAAATTAGGTGAGCGATGCAAACGTGAAGGGATGGCCGCAAACGTTGTAACCGTTAACGCCAAACAAATAAAGCGAACGTTACCTAAAACAACTAAAAATACTATAGCATATTTCAGCTCTCGGAGATATTGAATTTAAATCTATGAACTTTTTTTTTTTTGGACAAAAAATCTATGAGTTTTATACGTAACATATGGGTGATTGTAAAGAAAAATAAAAAGACGAAAAGTGAAAACAAACAAACAAACGATATGTACGGGACATGGAAACTCGGAAATCAAGGATTTAAAGACTTAACATTCACAACGGCTTTTTTTTTTGTAGAGTTAGCTGGGTTATTAGTATTACTTATTAGATGTATATTTCTATCGATTTTGTTACATGTATACTATAAATAGCAACATAACAAAAAGAAATAATCAAAATATTTTTCTTCAATTTTTTTTTTTTTGACAGCAAGACATTTTTCTTCAATTATTATGACTTGAGTATCTAAGATTATTTACTTCACACCCAGTCACTTTAATTTAGAAAAATTAGACCAAAGAACAATCCGTCTATAATCTAACAAAAAAGTGATTTGGAAACTGAAATTTAATATCGGTAAAATACATTTGTATGTCCACGAACATGAGTTCAATCCGAGCTAAAAAAAACTGAATCTATTAATTACTTAACTTGATAATCATCCATTTTTCTTTTCTATGTTTTATTATCATAAATCATGTGGAAGACAAAAAAATATTTCGGAAATTGAAGATCTAAGAGAATTCATTATTCATGACAAAACCACCAAGGTAAGTGGTAACCAACCACCATAATATGCTTTAACAAATGATCACTGTCGATTTTATGATTAAAACCACTATGCATATCACCGCTGTGACGAGAAAACATTCCAACTTTTACGTTTTAAAATGATCTGAATGTAAATATTAGAAGAATACAAAAAGAAATATATTAATTTTTAAAAGGAAAAGTGGAACCCCCCTCAATAAAAAAGCTGGAAACAACATACCGAACCATATCCCTGAGGCCTCAATTATGTCACCAATGCTAAAGATATATACCTTGTAAAATATATATGAGATAACTAAACGGGTACCCCACATTTTTGCACCCAGTCTATTTGGATCAAACTTTACTTGGTCAAGTTCCTATCATTTGCTTTTTTCTGTTTAGTCAAACACATTGGGAAAACGATTAGAATCACTGAAAACAACACACAACTCACTCTTGACGGTGTTCATATTCTTTAATTTTCTCCATCAGTTTGTTTCAATTGTTAAAAGCTAGCGTTCAAAATTGTACGCAACTCGTTTTGAGACATTGGAGAATATTCATGCATATTTTTAACTAAAATGCTGTTCAGAATTAAGTTAAAACAACAAACTATATAGACCAGTACACTATTAGTAAGTTCATTATCATTTTTAAAATCATATCGTTCAAAATAAATCATTTAAATCATTTAACCAGTGCTAGTGGTCGGGTGGTAGCACGGCGTTTCAGCGTTGCTAAGCGAGCTGAGTTCGAATCCGATTACATATCTTTAACACGTGGCCACCAGTGATTTAACATTCTCTCGCCGGAAAAGTAGTAGACGCGCAACCTTCTTTGTTTTTCTATATTTTTGCGGGTACGCCCTACGCAGGTAGTTCACTTCCATTCCCACATATAACATAAACCTTGTGAACACCACTAAACATTTGATCCCCCAAACTCGATCGGCGCTTGCTTGAGAAAATCTACAAGCTATTCCCTGCATATTATTTTATCGCTTTTATTTTACTATTAGCATATTAGCAAATCATTCCCTATTATGGTAATTTAGCTGTTTACATTTCAAAAATATATATGTGATGTATGTATTGTTTTATTTTTAATATATGTATTGTTTTATTTGTTATATTAAAATCTAAGCTAAGCCATTCATCTTCTCGAGGCTCCTGGCAATGAAAGAAAGAATTTCTGCGGAATATTTGTTGTGTTTGTTCTTGTCGTCTAACGAAGTTTCGTACTATTCGTATGAATAGATATGTAATTGAATAATGATTTGTTGGAAATATTTGAATAAATAATTGATAGTAAGGGCCCATTTCTCAGCGTCAGCTTCCACTCAGAGGTAAACGTCAAGGACACAAGATAATTCCATCATTTCCAATCACTTGCGTTTTTTGTTTTCTGTCTATTCCAGTCACTTACGTTACGTCCTCATTTCCACACTATTTTTATTTTTATTTTTATTTTTATTTTTATTTTTATTTTTATTTTTATTTTTATTTTTATTTTTATTTTTATTTTTATTTTTATTTTTATTTTTATTTTTATTTTACCATTAATGATAACAATGGTTATTTGGTGAGTCCACTTATTATTATTGTTTTTTTTTGTAAACTAAGTCCACTTATTATATTGTGTTAATAATCTTCTACGATCTATAATTGAATATAGAAGGGAACATTTGTATATTAAAAGCTTCCAAAGTAAAAAATGTTCTGAAAAAGATTCCAACCAAATCCCACTCTTTCATTAATCTATTGCGATTAAGTTAAACTCTCGTTTTCACTACGTAGTTTTATATACATGGATTCTCTAAAGTAAAAGCCCATGGATTAGGATCCGATGGGTGTACCGTGTATTATCCCAAATCATATTAACAGTAATTAGGAGCATCCTAATTCCTAAGTATAACAATAATTAAAACAGGAGTATAAAACTAATAAAGAATTATGTGGCTCGTATCTAATCTCTAACATGAGTTTCGTAATAAGTATTCGCCTTTATTAATAGTATTAATGCATGAATCTACATATGGACTCTGTTAAAGAGACACGTTTGAACTTTGAATTGTGGATAATATAGAAAAAGACTTGGGAATACACAAGTTTCTTAATTAATTTAATGGTAGTAAGTTAGTAACTGTAGTTTTTCAAAAAAAAAAAAAGTTAGTAACTGTACGATAAAATACATCTATATTTGGGGATAAAGAAAGCTCCATATTCCGTTTTCCGTTTTTTTTTCCTGAGAAAAGCTTTGGCGCAGAGAATATTTGTAATAAAAATCATACTATATAAAAGTAGCTAAATCCTAGCTTCCTAAGCCTTGCCACATGAACAAAATAATCAGAACCAACCATTATGCCATGTCATTCCGGACTGGACTTAAAAAAAAAAAAACCAACCATTAAAATATGCGAAGAGTCACGGTTTAACCTGGTTCAACTCCAGTTACATCATAATAAAACAATGCATGCATTGATTGTTGATTATTAGTCTTCTAACTACCACATCTTTGTCATCCTAAATCAAAATCGATTTTTACAACTTTAACTTGCCCCATACTTAATATTCTTATAGCTGGTGAACAATTTAATTTAGGAAATCGTTATATTTCATGTCAAAAATGCATACTGTATTCATTGAAAATTAAATAACATATATTCTACCATTAGGATCAAGAACTCTAATCTGAAGACTATATATTCATCCCCTCTCACTCTGAAAAAACCACCACCGCCAACCGTTCAAGATTTTGTGTAAGTCAATATTTGAAAGTCACAATTTTGTCAATTTTTTGGCATAAGTGATATGTTTAAGAGTTGGATAGTTAAGTCCGTATGCGGTTGGGGACGTGGGGTTTGGCTCACCTTCCACTGTTTATTTTCAATTGTTTTAATAATAGATTCATATTGATAATCTGTGCGAACAAACGTATAAGATTTTAGTTGGTTAAGATTAAACATAGACCGACAATCTTCCGTCTTTAGCTATTGGTCTCCGCCAAAAAAATTTGATTTAATATAATAGTTCCTGCCTGCTAAGCTACTACAATTGTAGTTCACGTCTATCGGTCATATAAAATATTTAGTTTTTTTTGGCTTTATAAGATTTTAGTTTGTAATTAATCTCATGGTTCGATTTTATCCATTGAGACCTTTTTCACTATGTTTTATTATCAAACCATTTCACTTTGCCTAACATTTAAATATTCTTTCCTTTGTTTAAGGATTGATTGTTCCTCAATACCATGGTCAAACCAACCGCCAAAGATCTTCCGCTTATGGGAGGTATTTTGAATTTACAAGTGCATTTTTGAATCAAAAACATTATTAGTATTGATATATTAATTTAATACTTTAATCCAAATCTTTAATAAAACAATTATAAAATACAAATTATGTTTTATATATATATATATATATATATATTTATTTTTATATTTTTGACTATTTACATCTTATTAAATTTGAAGTGCACAAAAAAAAGAAAAGTTACATCTTATCTGATAAGATTCCAAATATATAAATACAATGCTACGTTTTGATTTTTGTTTATTGCTACGAAACGTTTTAAAAACTTGGAAAAAGGTAAAAATACAGACGACATGACCGACCACTCCTTTTCTCCTGGTTTGCAAGAATCTAATTGAGTTGCTTAATATTTGTTCCAAATTAATATATAGTCCCATCAGAATCATAAATTAATAATCTATCTCTATATAATTTTATATAAGTACTAAATAAAGATATTTTTGTTCATTTTATAGTTACAAAACTCTAATAAAACAAATATAAACATTATTAGTAAAATATGTTTTTTATTTAAAAATACAAATTATGAAAAAAACCACAATTAGTTCTTAATAAAAAAATCATGCTCCCAACTGTATCAACAGATTCGTCATTCACCCCTAGAAGACACATATAGGAATAATTAAATACTTTGGCAAAAAAAAAAACATTTTTGTGATGAAGATTCTTAGATGATGATCGTTTTCTATACAAACATGCGGCACCTCTACACCATTGTTTTAATCCCAGGAAAACACGTAGAAATCCATTAACGCAAATATTAACATACTTTAATTAAATATGTAATCCGCGCGGAGCGCGGACACCGACTCTAGTATATTTAATAAGTTCCTGTAATCACACTTCTTCCCTCGAGGTGCTGTTGATTTCTTTGTTCAATTGTGACGGTGGAACATCTTTTATCATTAGGCTCTGAAAGAAACCGATCATCTGCACAAGGATAAACAGTTTGGTCCATCATAATTCGATGACAGTAATATCCAAGTACCAGTCAAGGATGAAATGGCCTTACCGACGACAAGGAAATGCATAAAAGACTGAATCCAGGAAAATAGAAGGGTGCATTGTTCGAGAGGAACAACGCTATACAAATTAAACCAAATCTTATCAATAGTGTGAAGAAAAAACTGAAACTTAGCAGTAAATAGCTAAGTAAACTGTGTTCTTATGGCTTCACGAACCTGTCAATGGACTGAAAACAAATGGTGCCACGACTTTCCCAAAGGACTTCACTCCAGATATGCATCCTTGCACTTTCCCCTACATCAATTACTCAAACATTGAACTATTTCTTTTGAGGATGTTGATCCAACAAAACAAACTTTCAATCGTTAGGACAAGATATATACCTGTTCACCGGGTCCGACTTGTCTTGAGGCAATACCACACACCTGTAGCCAAGATTGTTCAATTTTATACTTATAAGTAGAAAATGCACCATTGTTAAGGACAGATAAGCTATATCTATAGCCTTACTGATGGCATCACAAGCATGGCTCCAGGTACAAACAAAGTGGTGAAATAAGGAACCTGCCACATAGAAACAAAAAAAAAACACAAAAGCAGATCATATTGACACTGAACATCGACTCAAGTCACTAGTTATAATAAAGTTAAAGAATATGGAGCCTGCTAGCAAAGAAAAGAAGACGAAGAGTAATAAAATGGTTTAGGATAAAAAATACAAAAGACGAAAAGCATGTTCATCTTTTGAGAGATGGAAGTACAATAATTATAGGAGACATGAATAATTTGATTGTTTTCTTACAAGAGATGTAGTCCCACGTCTTAATAATTTGGTTTTAATCTTGTTGGAACAACATTATTTTGACCCCCACATATAATATATATACAGTATAATAATACTTGAAAATCTCATTTTCAAAAAAAAAATCTCATTTTCCAGTATTATATATATATATATATATATATATAGAATAAAAACCTTGTGTTTTTTTGCTAATCAGATTTACCACGCTACAATAAAATAGTACTCAACAAAATTTAAGACAAAGAAGAAATCTAAAATAAAGGGGATATACAAACAAAAAAATAAAGAAATAAAGAAACAAATAATAAAATTGAAGCCGAGTTAAAGCTAGGTTTATGTTTTATTTCCCGTTTTTAATTAGTAATATATCTAAATTTCTCAGTATATGTCGTCATTTTTTCTATACGAAGATTGTCTGAGATTCAATATAACCGTGAAGGAATCGAAAGCGTTAACTAGCAAATTCCGTGGTTGAATCTTAGTAGCTTGGTCACTTTAACATTTTCATCGAAATTTTTTTAACGATTTTTGAATAAATCAATATAGGGAGAAAGTTCCATTGTCTTGCTAACAAGCCCAACACTTAGCCAGAAAGCTATGGTCTATGCGTTTATGGCGTAGCTTGCAACTCAAAACTTATTTTCACATTTTTGTATCGTAATATTTGTTTTTCTTAAAAATTTACGTCGTAATATGAAGCATCAAGAGACACGAACCCATGCAAGTAAGAGTTATATTCAAGTAATCAATTCAGATTTTTACTGTAGTTTCTTTGTAGTCGGCACGTATATTTCTTGCATTATCCCATTTCCATATCTTGTTGTTTTTTGTTTTTTTTTTTAACCTGGGGGTATTTCCATATCTCGTTTTTTCATTAGAGTTAGTATTTTATTCTTCTGTTTTTTTATGGTTGGTTCATGAAAAATTGTACTCGAACCATAAATAGTTCTATTTGGATTGATTTATCTTACGATTTGAATTGATTTATCTTACGATTTGAATTGAATTTTTCAAGACAATTAATAGTTTAATACAACGGTAAAAAACGTAAAAAGAGAAGTTCAAATTAATTTTTTTAATTTAGTCTACTTCATAAGATCATATTAAAATAGGATCGAAATTAGCAAATAAAAAAATCATTTTTGAATTGACTCGACTGAATATAATTCCTTTATGTTTGTTTCGTATGGAAGAATTTCATAGAACCGATCATAGTACATAAATGATTTATTAATAGTAAAAGTGTTTTACCCCTTATATATAGTGGATTTGGTACTAAAAGACACTACTGAGAAATTGCAAGTGGTTCGCACGTACAAATGGCAATTAGTACTTTTATGAAAGTTATGTCCTATTGATCCAATCATATATGTTCTTCTACGAGTGTCCATCTACTCATCATCCACTCCAAAATCTTTGTTACTTCTTGTCTGAAACCAGCCTTGCCAATTTGGTTTTCTTTAATTATATCGTAGTATACTTGTTCATATGTTTTCTTATGTGGAAGTGGTCATTCACAATTACAGTGCTGACATATATGATAAGAAGGGATTAGTTTAATATAAACAAGTCAATCTCCTTTGACGACCAAAGATTGGTGAGGGACTCTCTTGATGTCAACAAAAGTAGAGTAGTCTTTGCTCATTGGCTGTTTCCATGGCTCCCCATCCATTTGCATAAACGCATCTTTCCATTCTCCTCCTCTTATCTCTAGCCGTATCGCCGCCGCCTGTTCGTAATAAACAATTTTCAATCATCTAAGTTTCATGACCAATAAAAGTAAAGTAAAAACTATCATCTATTTTCTAAATAAGAATGCATTCTTATATGAAATTTACTATTATATATGAGAATAAAAATCAAATATTGTCCAGTCTTACTTATGATGGGCTATAAGGTCGGTCCATATGGATAAGGACTAGTTGAAAATTGGCTAATATATATAGACCTAAAAGTCTAGTCTAGTCTTGAGACTTGAGAACCTAATAAAAGTTACTTGTTAACAACAAAGCAATAATAGCATGTTTGATGGATCCCATCCGTCCTGGTTACGGCAGGATTGGTATTATATGTTGTGCACCGTGCACGTGGCTGGTCCTGACCCTAATTTATTTCATAATCTAAAAATGGATCCGGTTCTAACTAACCGGATTCGGGCTATACCAAAAAGAAGTACCTGTGCAATGTGTTTGGCAGAGATGAGTTCAACCATAACGAAAGAAGCATGCCATCCTTGCTTTAACCCAAAGATCTCAAGAAGCCCATCATCGGCTTGAGCTTCCACAAAGCCTCTCTGTTACGTACAGCCCAAACAATCGTTAATAGTGTGAAATATGAAGAAGAAAAATTAACTGAAAAATGAGATTTGTTTTACTTTCTCAAGATAGTCTTGTTTGAGATTCCCCCATGGGTTTCTTCCACTTCCATAGCTATGTAGATTTAATGCAACCACTGCTCTTACACTAGTCCAAAACAGAAAACAAAAACAACAGTTTTATTAGAAACCCAATTAGAATGTGTCTCAGTTGTGTTCTTGTCTCTATTCTGTAGAGATACATACCTTTTGGGAACTGGTACTTTCTCCCACTCGGATGAGTCTAACTTTTTGATATGCAATGTCATTATGTTCTTGAGACCCCTAAAATCCCAAAAAATACAAATTAGTTTAAACCCCATGACTTTGAGGCTGTGACATATGTTGTTCTTGTATTCCATACAGACCTTAATCCCGGATCATTTGTGCAATGCGTCATGAACCAACCCTGAGAGCAACCATAGCCTGAATATATAATCTGCAACAACAAAATGTTAGATGTCTTTCATAGTAATCAAACTCTCATTAGATTTGGTATCTACCTTATTGGCGATAGGGCCATTCGCAAGGTTAGGCTTTTCATTGCGCAAATGGTGAAAACCGTAAGCCACTTGAGCATCCATACCTATACTAAAGTAATTGTAGAAGACTCCTTCATATCCGTTCCTGGATGGAGGAAGCTCTCCCTCTATCTCCAAACTCTGCCACAACAAAAAAAAAAGAGACTTATCAACCATATTCAATCATAATTTTTTTGTACAAATAAAAATCAAACCTGGTCAATGATGCATTCTTGTGTGGTCTTTAGAGAATAAGGAGGATCCTCTATTTCCCCAGAAGGCATTGTAATCAAAATATTCCAACTACATCAATATTTCAAACATCAAAACATTAAGCAGACAAGAGATTTGTTCATATCATGATTTTATGTTACTAATCTTACCTATCTAGACGGCTTACTGGAGCAATACTTGCCCTATAAAGTGTTCGTTTTATCGCAGACTTCCAGGCAAATGGGAAAGAACCTCCCTAGAACATCATTATTACCGTACTTAGAACATACATTACAAGGATACAAATAAAGACAACTAAAATCTTTTTTACCCATCCAAAGCTCCTAGAGAGATCGTTTCCAGTTCCGAGTGGCATTATAGAAACCGGAGGAACAGGTTGCCGGTTTTGTACATTGAGTTCACCGAGACATCCTAGAACCCAACCAACAGTTCCATCTCCACCTGCAACCTGTAATAAAAGTGATCAAACAAACCATTGGCAATTAAAAACTTTTAAATTAAAACAATTAACAAAACTAAATTAAAGTTACCACAATCCTCATCCTCTCACGAATCTCTTTAGCACATTCGTCTCCTCGTGCTGCTAACACCTCCAAGCATCCCAAACCATATCTTATAAACTCGTTAGGCTTCACTTCCGTAAGATCAAACACCTGTTCTTCGCTGATGAGATTCTGGAGACGTTCTTTTATCAATGGACCTTGACGACCACCGCTTTTGGGATTAACGAAAACCATCAGAGGAACCTCCGGCGTTAGGTAGGAGGAGGAGGAGGAAGCGGGGGAGGAATCGTCTTTACGGAGGATGCAGTCGCGGATGGCGAGGCGGAGGTATTTGGGAAGCATGACTCTTTGACGAAGCTCTGCTTTAGAGACCCTTATGCTTGCGAGGTTGACAAGTTGAACGACCTTCATCGCTCCGAAGGAATCTAGCGATGAATGCCGTGGAATCATCCTCGCCGTCAATGAATCTCCACTCGACGACGGTGAGTCCATCTTTCTGTATCTGAACGAAACTTCAAAAAGATTGAACCTTTTTTGATCTTCTTGACGAATCTATGGAAGGGGTATGAACGTCGATGACGAATCGATCTGGGTTTGTGCGTACGTTTGCAGACGACGAGACATGAGAAGATACAAAGAAGCTTTGAATGTTTTTTGTTTGTTTGTTTTGGTCGGAGAGGAAGAGAGGGAGAGATTTGCTCTGTTTTTGACCCTTTTGTTATCGACCGTTGAGCTTATTTTCAGGATTAATTAATAAAATAACATTTGTCATTCCCACCAAAGTTCGTTAACAGTTCGTTAAGAATCTATATCTTTATGGGCCTAATGAAGCCTAGTAATATTGGGCTTTTATCAGGGCCCGTTTTAAAAAAGCCTGTATATTTAGTCTATTATTGCAAAGGAATGTCAATGGTGGATCTGACACTGTCATTACCGAACACGAAGAGTAAACTCAAACTGAAACAGAGAGTCTGAAACTTTTTAAGGTAAGATTCTTCTCTTGTCTTCCTTAAGTAGTCTCTTCGGACACTTGTAATTGTGATCGCCGTTGACTTTTTCTGGTAATGCCATTGTTCATTGGGAATTGGGATGTGAAGTTATGTAGTATCTGAGATCAATTGCATAGAGACTAGATCAAAATATTTTTTGATAGTTTAGAATAAGTTTCCAGTTGATCGGATCTGGAAGCAAGAACTGTTAGTTTGGTGATGAAACAACATACCAATTGATTACTCTTTTATAGAAGACGATGTTTGATAATTGTGTCAATTGTATATTTCAGATGACAGTGACAGATTTCAAAGTGGTGCTAGAGACTCTCACATTCCCTGCTGGTTCAGCTCCCTTCAAGAGTTGTCATGCCTCTACCATAGTTGAGGTTTTAAGACCCACCACCACCACAAGATTCTCCTTTGTTTTGCTCATAAGTTGTTACTGATGGATTGGCCTAAACTTAGCGTTTTCGTTGTATATATTGTTTGTTAAAAAAGGTTGTGAAAGATCACTTCTTGGCTGCCTATTTCGGAGGCACGTATGAAGGAGCATCTGATGTCAAAATCTGGTTGCAGCATTTCAAGGTTAGCTTAAATTTTGTAGATAGACGCTCTCTCTCTAAAATCATAAAGAATGTGTAAACAGTTGATTGGTTTCTCAGGATGGTCAATGGGAATCACCGGTTGTTGTAGATGAAGAGCCAGGAGTTCCAATGTGGAACCCTGTCTTGTTCAAGCTTCCTTCCCAAGAGCTCTTATTGTTCTACAAAATCGGCCAGGAGGTTCAAAAGTACTTGAAAAAAGAAAATATCACTTACAAGATATTACTCTATTGCTTGTTTCATGCCTTTGATTTGTTTTCTTTTTTTTTTTGGGTGGAACGCTTAGATGGAGTGGTTGCATGAAACGATCCTATGACAAAGGTAGAACCTGGACCAACAAAGAACAGCTTCCTCCAGGGATTCTCGGACCCATTAAAAACAAGGTCTCCTTCTTCTTGTAGCCTCCTTTTGATTTCAACCTTTTGTATTTGCTCAGAGACTCTTACCTTCCTTCTTCTCTCTTTTCCGCAGCCTATTTTGCTTGAAGACGGGACTCTCCTCTGTGGATCATCCGTTGAAAGCTGGAACTCATGGGGAGCGTGGATGGAGGTTTTGTTTCAACCTTCCTACATCCATCTAAGCATATGCTGCATTGCTTCTTACGATGAAACGTGTGTGTGCAGGTCACTTCAGATGCAGGTAGATCATGGAGAAAACATGGCCCAATATACATTCAAGGGAAGAGTCTTAGCGTGATCCAACCGGTTCCATACCAAACCGCAGCTGGAAGATTACGTGTTCTACTCAGATCATTCACCGGCATTGACAGAGTCTGTATCTCAGAGTCTTCTGATGATGGTGAGAATTGGAGTTTCGCAACACCGACTGTTCTCCCAAACCCTAACTCAGGTTTCTTGGAATCCAAGCAATTCGTTAAATATAATAGTCTTGGCTTTAAGTTGATTCATTGATGAGTTATTCATCGAGACAGGTATTGATGGAGTCAAGCTAAAGGATGGTAGGCTAGTGCTTGCTTACAACACGGTATCAAGAGGTGTGCTCAAAGTAGGTGTTTCTTTAGACGATGGTGATTCTTGGACCGATGTTTTAACGTTGGAGGATACTCCTGGAATGGAGTTTTCGTATCCGGCGGTTATACAAGCCGGAGACGGGGATGTCCACGTCACTTATACGTATAACAGGACACAGATTAAGGTATTGTTAAGACAAACTGATTGTGATTAACAAAAAAGAGGTTAATGAGTTTGGTTTCTTATTATTCAATCACTTTGAGTGGACGCAGCATGTAGTGCTCAAGAGTGCGACAGATATTGATACAAGCGATACCGGAAACACGGAGAAGATGGTGGAGGACTCTTGGGTTTGGGTTAGTGTCTGAATCATTGATGTGGAATGGGACATTTTCTTTGAATAAATGTAAAATTAATGTAACTCAACACCCAATTTGTACAATGGTTGGAAACTTGCTTTTGAAAATATTGATCGATAATTTGAAAGATGCAAATTTCTTAGTCATTTAGAAGCTAATCATGTCTATATAACACTTTTGCAGAATACATGAGACTTCAGCTCGTGAGTTGATGCAGCCTGTTATGTATCTACGTAAACACATCTTTTGTATCTCATTCTCGATCAGGTTCAACATCTTAACTCCATGGCGTCTTCTTCTACGGGTCTGGAGAAACAATATCATCTGAATACCCAGACTTACGGTCCGACTTTAGGCTTTGGCTTTAGAATTAGAAAATTTGGTTTTAAAACATGTGACTGTTATTTTAAAAAGTTTATAAGCTTGATTGGCATCAAAAGCTTTAAAAACTGTGACTTTTATAAATATATATTTCACATTTATTTTCAAAATGTATTACTTATTTTTTTCTATATATTTTTCATTTATCAGTCAAAATTTAGCAACTAATATATTTTATTTATTTATTCTAACCAAAAATTATTAAAATTTAGCAGATCTTAGTTTTGAAATCTCATCTCGAACACCTTCCATGTATTGATAGACTTTTAATTTACCTATTACGATAATATTTGTTTAAATCATTTTTTGTTAAACAAATCTATATATATACCGATTGTTGATAAGAAAAGAAAATGGAATTTTTGTACCAGTTGGTTTTGTGTATTTGATGAAATGAGTTTTCTTCTTGTATTTATACTGAAAAAATATTCTTAAAATAATATTTTATTTTCTATTATTGTTTTAAATGTAATTTTTTCAATTACCTTTATAATAATTTCTATGTTTTAATAAACTAATGTCTAATAATATTTTTTTTCTTGATGTTAAAAACTTAACTAATTAATGATAATTATTTTATTAATTATTATACTTATTGTTTTCTATATTTTGGTCAAAAATGAACAATAGACAAAAAAAATTAAAGTTATCCATGTTTTTTTATAAAAAAAATGAATAAAAAAAGGTTTTAAAGCCTTAAAAATTGGTTGTTGGAAATAGTGAACAAAAAACAGTTTTTTTTAAAAAAAAAAAAAGGACTTTCAATGCTTTTTTACAGATTTCTAAAGCGTAAAAAACTGATTGGCATGTTTTTGGTTTTCAAGGCTTTACACAGCCACAAAGCCTCAACAGCCCGATCACCAATCGGATCCTATGTAACTTCTAACTCAGTTATATAACTTACCTTTAAAAATAAACAAGCTATACGAAACTATGGAAATGCCGTATATAAACAAAAGGAAAACTTTTTCTTTCAGTTACAAAAAAAAAAGGAAAACCCCATTTTACAAAATATTTTTAACTCTTTATAAAAAAAGAGATGAGATAATTAATTATTTTTTAATAATAAGATTATATTAACAATTAGACCTGGAATTTTTTTATGTTTAGTAGTATTTTTGTTAAATAGTATATTTAGTCACTATTGATTTTACAATTTTACAAATCTGTTTTGCAGTAAACAGGTAATTAAAGTTTAGAGATCTAGAGTTTAGCAATTCAGGCGTCAGGTCTCTTCCCCAACGACGATGGAATAAAGAAAATGTTACTAGGATCGTCCATATACTTCCTCGACTCTTCACATCAACTAGTTGCATGTGTGATAATTTTCCAAATTGACAAGAGATCATCTATTCCTATTAGTTTCTCAAAAAAAAAAAGCATATATTCCTATTAAATAAATTAGACAATCAAAGTCGTCCTGTCACACTTTCTATATTGGTATAAGAGATTCTTTGACTTAGATAATCTGAACATTGAGGAATCGGTAATAAGCATGCATGCATACTACTTCAATTTTGAAAACCTACTTTCCTTTCCTTGTTTCTGGAAATAGTTAAGAAATAATAACAGTATTAAAAGCCCATCAGAGAGAAGAACAGAGAAAGAGACAGAAGCTTGACAATGTATTGTCACATCTCAAAGTATGTGATGATTACACCTATTTATGCGTTTGCAGCTTTTTCTTTGTACTCCTCTTTCATGTAAAGGGCGATTATATACAATAAAATTGAATTGCAGTAATCACTTTTTTTTTAAAGTAATCACTCACCCGTATCTTATGTTTTTTTTTGGTAAAAGCCCGTATCTTATGTTTGAGAAGAAGATGTGTTCATCTTACAAAATGAAGTATTTCTTAAAACAAATATAATATTCTTTAAAAAAAAAAACTGTAATATATATTAGTCATGTACATTGGACTATATATATATATATATATATATATATAAATATATATTTGTCATGTACATTGGACTATATATATGTGTCTTTTTGAGAGAATATAATTATAGTATTAGTATTAGTATTTCTTCAACTAAATACTATCAGAATAGAAATATATGCATGTATAATGGACGTTATCACTGTGTTGATTACTACACAAGAGAAGGTAGCGAAGGACAAAAAAAAAAAAAAAAAAAAAAAAACCCGATAAATCTCCTGTCTTTTTTTTTTTTTTTTTGTCATCTCTCCTGTCTAGTTTTATATAAACAGAAGTATTTGATTAATTTTTGAACTAATTCAATGTATTATAATAAATATGACCGATATTGTTTTTAAGCCATAGACTTTGTTACAAGTTTGATGAAGACATTTGACAATTGTTTGGCGGTCTTGTGTCTTTTCCTATTTTCTGAAAATGGAAACCCTAATTTTCTTAAATGCTACGTAGAAAAGAGAAGAGAAAAATATTTAAAGGTAAAATATTCCTCCCATTTCGTAATTCAGACGGCAAAAAATGTGACAGAAACCAACAGTCTCAGCTAAAAGTAAAATATTAAAACCGATGCATATCTTGATAAGAAAAAGGTGCAAACTATTTTGGAAATAAATATTTTTTTTTCGTCAAAATCTCAATCTGAAACCTTTTACAAAACTAAAATACTAACAAACAAGTTAAGAAAGCCAGTTCAACAAAAAAACAAGTTAAATATGTTACTCCTATTTAATATTTTTGCCTAAGGGTTAAATATGTTATTCAAAACACAGTCTTTACGATTTTAAAATGCTTCTCAACTCGAAATTCGTTTAACGTGTGACTTCGGCTATCATTTGCATGGGCACTTGTGAAATTAAATCTTTATATATTTTTGACTCTCTATTGGTGAAATAAATTATCATAAACCGATATATGTCTATAAGAGCAAACTTAACGGGAACCTCTCTTCAATATTTAAACAAATAAATATACTTATTTTATTTACATTTTTATTAATCAATTAAATTTTAATTTTAAAAAGCCATAAAGCCACTAAAAAGCCATAAAGACACAGCGTTGGAAGTGCTCTAATAGTAATTAATATAGTATATACTCTATTTATTACTGTTGGTTTTGTTTTATCATCTCAGGCTTCCATTGTTTTTCTTTTTAATTTAGCAAAAAAGAAAGAAAGAAAAAAATTCTAGCTTCTATTTAATAGAGGTCTAGCTTTCCGTTAATTCCATCCTCTTATCTCCCTTTATAAAAACACAACTAACCTGCCCCCTCACATCATCACTTGATGCACTTCAGAGTAAAAAGCATCTTATCATTCCTCTTCCTTCTTGATAATCATATCATTCCTTTTCTTGTTTGATCATGAGATCATCATTATCGTAATTATCATGATTTATGATAATAACGATGGTCATATTTCTTTTTCAAGTTTTATTTCTTCGTTAGACCATGGATGTACTTTGGAATGCATAAGAATCTCACCGAGAAGAAGATTCCTTGAATACTAGTGTTCCATTGGCATTATCCTTGCTGAGCTTTTTTTTTTGTTTTTTATAAAGAAAATATATATTTTTATTTTGTTTCTACTAAATTATCAGTAGATTTTTTTTATGTTTTAGGCATTTTTTTCTTGACCTTGCAAGGCTTATTAGTTTTGTATTGTTCTTTTGTTTTCTTTGATCTTTAGTCAATTGTTGTATTTTCTTTTGTGTTTTTTTGTTCTGTTTATTCCTCCTGAGCTTTATGTAATTTTGATATTATCCCATAATTTTCCACTTGTTATGTTCTCTCATGAGTCTATCTATAGTCTGCAAATATTCTTTGTTTGTATTAAGCCTAATAATATTATTGACACACCATTACTATGTAAGCGGCAAAGTCAAATTAATTATATTTGTTACAACATTTTCAATAATTACAAAATGAAAAATCACCATCCCATTCAAAAAACCAGTGCATCTTTTTCTCCTAAAAATAGGAACAAATTTTTTTAAAGAAAAGGGCGATGTGTTAGCGTTAGCAAGTACTTCCACCGGTTGTAACACAATCGTTAAGAGTAGAAAACCAAGAACGTTTTCCAGCAGCCTTTGTCGTCCATTGCCTGAACCATAAACCAGATCTTGAATATGATCCATTCATTAACCGTCTTTGGGGTTCATCAACATCCGAGCCACCGAGGGAGATACTTGAAGCAAACCGATGTTAGCTAAGAGACCGAAACTATGATGATCCCTCATCCAATGAACTGAGATGTTGGGGAACTGGTTCTTGAAACAACCGGTTTACAAATTACAATTGTAGTGAGGGTTGATGATTGAGCTGTGTCCAAAACATCTGAGGAGCAAAGCAATTCTAGGACATAGAGTTCTTGTTCTTGATGATGTTGTTGTTTAGTAAAAAAGACAATGTTGTAGCGACAGGGAGGACATGGGACTGAGCCTGGTTTGGCTTGTAATGTCTTTGACGATGTTATGTTTGTGGTGCTTAGGTATAACTGCATAAGTCATGACCATCTTGTTATGTCACACACACGCACAATCAATTAAATGTTCTATTAAGCAGATTGTGATTCCATGTTGAGTCTTGACGAATCCGAAGTGATGGGCTTATTAATTGAGTCAGTGTGGAAGGTGTATTCTTGTAACCACTCGGCCCATTTTCTTTTTTCAATAACTCATGCATTCGAAATGGAATCATTCTAAAATTTAAACAACAAAACAATAATGGCATAATGCCAGACATGAGGATTGAGGACCACAAGAGATGCATTGAACATTAAACATTGCAAGGGTGGATTGGCATGGACATGATCAATGGTTATGGCATTGATATGGGTTCCTTGTCTCCTTTTCTCTGTCAAGCATTTTATCCAGACAACTTGTTTTGTTCCATATTTTAGCCACTCTCACGGTTTCTTTATATATGCATGACCTTGTATCTAATACGTCTGGAGTGTAAGACGTGATAAAGATGGTGAAGTGCAAGAAGGTCAAGCCACATGGTCGCTTGGGACGAAAGGATAAGCCGAAATTTGGTGAAACTTGTATGCGAAGAAACCTGGGGATTCTGCGCAGGGTTTTACCAAGTTGTGAAGAGGTGGATGACGAGGAAGTCTTGATCCTCAAGTCAATTCAGCATCTCATGCTTCTCAAATCTCAGGTTACTTTACTGAGAAAGCTAGCTGATGTTTGTGGACTCTAAAAGAACGTTAGTTCTCAAGTTGTTATGCATTATGTTATAAGATCTAAACGGAGAAAAAAAAAGAAACAGAGGAGATCAAATAAACATGCAAATTAGTAAACATGTAAAAGTCCAAATAAACAGAAATGTTGGGTTTTTGTTGCTTAGGCTTGGGCTTCACATGTAAGTTCATTTTATGTCACTTTTGAGTTATTATAAGAACAGTAACGTAAGAAGACCTCTAAAAGCATTTTAATGGAAGTTATATCCATTAGAGTTCTAAATTTTCATATGTGTGTATGTATATATTATATATGTATATAATTGTGAAGTTCCTTACTTTACCGGAAACCAATTCAAAGTTTCTTAAAACATATATATACATATATGAAAGTTTAGAACTCCAAGGGGTAGAAACTCTATTGGAAGTGCTTTTTTTGTCATCAATTAAGACTGTCTTTTTGTTTGCAAGAGCATGATTAATGCGAGTTTCTTAGGATGAGGTTTTTAGTGTAATATAAAAAACGTTTTTTAGCTTTTAACTAAGAAAAACTAAGAAACATCTCTTAAAGATATAACTAAGAACCCCACCCTAAGAGATCCGCATTAATCATGCTCTAAGTAAGTCTTAACACAAAGTTTGAATCCTAGATTTTCTAGAGTGGTAACTTATTGATAGTACGCTAATTGCTGTTGAAATTGATATGCAGACGTAACTAATTTAATCTCTGAATTTATAACGTATTTCTGAAATACATTTTTATATATAAAAAATGTTTATTTTGTTATTAGTGCACAATCTAAAAGGTCTTTTACAAAATTTAATTTCAAATGATACATATATGTAAGAGATTAGTTTGTAAAACATATGTACGAAATGTTAGATGTAGAATTTCACGGCTCGGTAAAATCTAAATGTATGACCTAAGTAATGTATCAGTGCATACCACATATAGTAAGATTATAAATGGCCTCCAAAATATCTTTGAGATTAAACCATATATTCAACCAAGTGATATTATTTCACTTCGAAAGTTGTTATATTATAATATAGTGTTATCATGTAATAATAAATATGTACATGGATTTATATCTTAATCCTATTAGATACTTCATTTTCACAAGAGTTAGAAATGCATGCACATTTATTTGTTCCTACGGTCATTACGTAAGTCTCCGGTCCGGTGACTGAATTCAAATAGACGTCTGCGATGGTTCGCATAACGTCAACTCGCACTCGGAGATAAACAATATATATAATCAAGTGTCTCTTTTATCAAATAATCATTGTTGTCTATCAACTCGCTTCCTGGTACTAGCCTCTTGAGCAACTCCATACGTTTTCTCACTCTGACATTCGCAGTAAAGTTAGCATCTCGTCCAATAGTTTTTTTTTTGAAAACAAAAAAAATTCATCCAATAGTTGTACAACGATTCTTTAATCTATTTCGAGCTTTCTTGAGTATTCGAGGAACCACATGTTTGTTGGTTGTTTTGTTTCTGGTCGACCTCCATATGGTTGCTAACGCAGCTAAATCAACTCGACGTAAACACGTGCATGGGCCCGTAATGCTCTTTCAAAGCCTACTTCCTTCTCAATTAGCCCACCGCTTCCTCCTCTCTATATAACTATTTCTAAATTGTGCTAAACCTAAAATGAAATTATCGAGGGTGCACTGTCTCAAATTGCTTGTGTATGTTTTTGTTAAATTGTTGTATTGCTCTTTGTTACGTACCAAAAACTCTGTCAAAATGAATAGAACTGCGTAAAATAATAGAATTCTGAGAATATTCATGATGTACTAACAAAAATAAATTGGACTTAGTTATCTACTAATAATAGCAATCCCAATTAATTCCAAAGGTTGTGAGTCCACTTATGTTGAAAGATTGTGTCTTTTGAAAAAGAAGTGTAAAGGGTTGTGTCTTTTCTAAAAGTTTTATGTTGGAAGGTTGTGTCTTTTACAATTAATTTTTAAGGTTGTGAATCCACTTATGTTGAAAGGTTGTGTCTTTTGAAAAAGTAGTGTAAAGGGTTGTGTCTTTTCTAAAAGTTCTATGTAGTAAGGTTGTGTCTTTTCCAATTAATTCCTAAGGTTGTGAACTTCAATTATGTTGAAAGGTTGTGTCTTTTGAAAAATATGTGTAGAGAGTTGTGTCTTTTCTAAAAGTTATATGTTGTAAGGTTGTGTCCTTCTAAAAATAGTCTAAAAGTTGTGACTATTCACTAGTATCTTTTAAAAATGAGAAGTTGTGAGTGTTAGAAGAATGCAACTATTCATATTGAAGGGTTGTGACTATTCAAATAGGCTTTAAAAAATCTATAAATAGTCTCTCCCATACATTTTTCAAATCAAATTTTCACTAATCTACTAATAATAAAATGGTGAAAAAAATAATGTCAAAGTTGCAATTTTTCATCTAAACAAGGTGTCTTTTCATCTCAAAGTGGGATTGCTTTAAAAAATATAGGTTTTATTTAAGTAATGTGTTAGTTTATATAATAAGTGTTGGTATTTTATGAGAACTCTCCCAAAAATTTAAAAAAAATATTATAAATGAGACATGTCATATTAACGTAAATCAACATATATTTATTACAATATTCAATTTTCTGAATATTCATTTTCAATAAATAAAGCAGGTAGATAAATATACAAAATAACAGTTACCAACATACAAATTATAATTGTTTAAAATTATAAACTAATAATTTTAATATTATGTCTTAAATAGGAAAAAAATTATATATCATGCAAAAAAAAATTGCATTTTGTTCAAAAAGTGGTTGAAGATAACTATCATGTGAAAAATGTATGAAAAAATTTAAAAAGGATGAAGACACAATTGTATGCAATATGTGTTTTGATAAAAAATTAAAGGGAATATTAAGGTTTATAAAATATATATATATATATATATATATTTGAATACTTTGTAAATCATATTTTAATCATCAAAATTAAATTTAATTATTTGTATGGTTTAATTTTTTTATCAGACATATAAAATTATATATTATAGATTATAATATATTTTTTATAAAATGAGTTCCCGTGCGATATCGCACGGGTTCTTTGCCTAGTTTTATTAAAATGAAACTATAAATCTTTTTGATTCGGAATTATATTTGATACAACTTGTGAAAAATCCAACAAGTTGCATTCACCTACCATTCTCTCTTTCCCTCTCCCTCACTCTCTTTCCATAATCAAGCAAGAGATTATTTATCAAATCAAAATTTTGAAATGCGGACGTTAATATATTCTGGTTGTGAGTTGTGGAATAGAGTAGAAAATACAATGTTGCAAAATTAGTCCTTTCTAAATTTTTTAACCAAGAAAGATCGAAGAAACATATTTCCTCCTCGCCCGAAAAAAACAAAAACAAGAGGGATAAATCTCACTAGTTTATGGGTCTACAGAAGTGAGAAATTTTCGTACTTAGCTATCCCTTCCTATTTTTTACTATTTAAGTACTCTGTAATTTTCCTATTGTTGTTTTGTTAGACCAATCCTAGCAGCTGTTTAGAGGTATACATTTTTATAGTGAATTGTTTATAACATTCTATTAATTATAACACAAATGAAAGTTAAGGAACAAGAAATGATGTTTAATGGAAATGGATCTCATCTTTTATTTTATTATAATTTAATTATATAATTAAATTAAAAATTATCATATATTTAATTTTATTTTATTTTTTTGACAATTCATGAGTAATCTGTCTAATAGAGTTTTGAAAAGATCTTTAGTGAAAATCCTTGAATCTTCCTCTATTTGTTTTTTGTTTTTGTTTTTCTGCCTTTTAATTCATGAGATATCATCTCAAATACTAGCGCCGGAGACTGGAGGTGACGTTATGAAGTGCATGGGCATGTTGAGAGAAAGTTAAATCATTAAATGGGTCTTTGACTTTGAGCACATACAACAAAAACAACATTTTGGTGAATTATTCCATTTTTATGTTATAATAGAGTCTTTTATAAGGAAGATTGCGAACCAGGTTTAAGATACGACACTCGTGCACTACCGAGTCACTGGAATCTGTCATATATAATATATATATATATGTGTTTCTAACAAAAATCTCATATCCTAAAATAACAATAATAAATAAATAAAAAGTTTCATATCTTAAATTAAGATTGTGGAGTGTCGCAGTCTAATTTATTTGATAGCTGATATTGTTATATAATTTGGTAAATGCCATATAATTTGACTGACCCCTACTTGATGAGTTTACACGCCATCTCTCACTTCCAAAACCTCTTTGGACCAGACTCCTTATCATCGCCAAGCCATCAATCTCCTCCTCAATGGTTTGCTCAACTAATAGAGTTCTGCCCAACTGAGTTGCAAGTATCTGCAATGATCACCATACCCTCGGCTGTGGAGATCCAGAAGATATTGTTTAAGCTAAACCCGAACAAGTCTCCAGGTCCTGATGGATTTACATCGGCTTTTTACAAATCTTCCTGGAGTTTCCTTGGAGTGGAAGTGCTTACTGCGATCACTCATTTCTTCCAGCAATCTTTTCTTCCTGCCTCTGCCAACTCAACCATCCTTGCGCTTGTCCCAAAACGCCCGGGAGCCTCCTCTGTCACAGATTACCGTCCAATAAGTTGTCTAAACACTCTCTATAAAGTCATTGCAAAATTGCTAGTGAGAAAAATCAAACCTATTTTGCCTGCGCTGATTGTTCCTAATCAAACGGCTTTTGTGAAAGACAGATTGATTATGGAGAACACGGTGTTGGCTGGAGAGCTTGTCAATGGGTATCACAAGAAAAAAGGGCCGAAAAGAATTACTATAAAGGTTGATATCGCCAAGGCCTTTGACACGCTCTCTTGGGACTTCCTTTTCAACTGCCTTGAAGGAATTCAGCTACCACCTATCCTCACTGAATGGCTTCGTGCGTGCATATGTACTCCAAATTTCACTATCGGTTACAATGGACGAGTGCATGGTTATTTCAAAGGGAAGAGGGGCTTAAGGCAGGGGGACCCTTTGTCCCCGTATCTGTTTGTCATTGCAATGAACGTCCTCTCGCTGATGCTAAATAAGGCGGCAGCAGACCTGAAGATAAAATATCACCACAAATGCAGCAAATCAAAACTCACTCATCTAGCTTTTGCAGACGATCTGCTGATATTTATGGATGGCTCGCTAAGCTCAGTGCAGAATGTCTTACAGGTTCTCAAGGAATTCGAGTTGAGATCAGGACTGGCAGTCAGTGTTCAAAAATCTTCTTTCTATGCTTCGGGACTATCACAAGAGGAGGTTGATGCTATCCAAGTCTCTACGGGAATGCCCAATGGGACCCTTCCTGTTCGTTACCTTGGAGTACCTCTCTGCACAAAAAAGCTGACGGCGGAAAACTGTGAGGTCTTAATCCAACAAATTAAAGCAAAGTTTACTTCATGGAGTGTCAAGACTCTCTCTTTTGCTGGTAGGCTACTCTTAATAAAAACGGTGGTGGCGGGTGTAAACAACTTTTGGTGCTCTACTTTCCTACTCCCTAAAGCCTGTGTGACAAGAATAAATTCTCTCTGCGGCTTATTCTTATGGAAAGGACGACTAGATGTGCATCACTCAGCAAAGGTCTCGTGGGAGGTGGTGACTAAGGAAAAAGCTAGTGGAGGATTGGGAGTGAAGGATCTAGTTACTTGGAACAAGGCTTGCTGTTTAAAACTAATTTGGTTGTTGTTCTTTCAAGCAGGATCGATATGGGTTGGATGGTTCAAGACTGAGGTTTTAAAAGGTTCCCTATCTAACTTCTGGACTATGAAAGCGACAACAACAAACTCTTGGTTGGCTAACAAGCTATTCAAGTTGAGAGATGAAGTCTTTACCTGGATAAAGATGAAAGTGGGAAATGGTGAATCCTGTAGATTCTGGTCGGACAACTGGTCCCCCTTTGGGAAGCTCTCGCAATTTATACTGACCGATCAAACTTCTCGTATGGGCATTGATGCAAACTCCACTGTTTCAGACCTCTTTATTGATGGGAGATGGATGATTCCCCCGGCGCGGTCAGAGAAAATGGTACAACTCCACATCTTTTTCACTACATTTGCTCTTACTGATACAGAAGATTGCTATGAATGGGTGATTGATGACAAGCCGAAATCAAGATTTAACACTAGTCAGGTTTATAAGAAACTAAGGGGTCAGGAAGCAACAGTACCATGGGCTCAAAGCGTTTGGATTACAGGAGGCATCCCTCGACATAGTTTTCTCACTTGGCTGTTCGTCTTGAATCGATGCCCTACCAGAGACCGCCTCCGGAGCTGGGGTCTCCAGACGGATGTTGTTTGCCTGCTCTGCAACCAGGAGCCTGAAACTAGAGATCACTTATACTTTCACTGCCCCTTCAGCTTTGCAATATGGGAGGAAATTGGGAGGAGATGTGACCTGCAACCGCTCCAGAACTGGGATCAGACCATGATTCAAATGCAATCTCTTCAAGGAAACAAATACAAGAAACGACTTACCCTTCTCTGTTGGCAATCATCGATTTATTGGATTTGGCAGGAGAGGAATAAGAGGCTTCACAACCAACAATTTCGATCACCAGAAGCTATTATTTCTCTCATCACTCGTCAAATTACGGATCGGATCTCTGCTTATCGATTGGACTCTCCTGCGATCTCTTCGATCATCATGCAACTTTGGTTCTCAACGCAAATTTGACCCGATCTGTCTCTTTCTTTTCCATTGGGTGGGCTTGGATCACTCTCTGTTCTATTATTATGGGTTCAAATGGGCTAAAACTTTGGGTGGGACTATAGCCATGCTATATATAAGTATGGGCTTGTAAACATTGTTTTTTCGTTTTCATTATATATAAATATAAGCCTTTGGTCAAAAAAAAAAAAAAAAACCTTTTTCTTTTTCTTGAAACTAAATTTGTCTCAATCTTTGTATCGTTGAATATGATACACTACTAGTTGACTGTCGAGAGCGACTATTAACATGGAAGAAGCTTCGCTAATTGGACCGCATATAGTCATAGGTCATACAGAGATTACCATTTGGTGTTCAAAAAAAAAAACCGAGATTACCATTTAGTCAATTCAATTATATCCACCAAATAATTAATTACTTCTTATTAGATACATATGAAATTGTGCTCTCGCAAAACCTGTGTGTCGTGACTGACATCCACATGGGCTTGATCAGTTCAGGTACTCTAGTTGTGGATGCTTTGTAGCAAAAGATTTACCAACAAGAGATGCTCATCTTTAAATTTGGTATGACGTTTTATCCAAATCTGGATATCCAATATTATGAAATTTTCTTTAGGGGGATTATGAGATATTGTTCATATGGTATGGGTACTAGACACGCGGTCAAAGCTGCGTGCATGTAAAAGGACTACTCACAATTCACAATAAAATACAACACAAATATAAATCCACATAATTACATCAAATTATAGAGTAGACATCATAATTTACGAGTAACCAAGATCACTAAATTAAGAAAATATATAATAAAATAGACGTTTGTTCCACGATTATACCGTTGCTTCGTTTATTTCAGCCACGTGAATATATGGTTATGGATCTTCGATCTAAAGACCACATAAAGAAGAAATACGACGAAGAAGTTGGACTCTTGCTTGGAGTAGCAAAATGTGATCAGCCGTGAGACGGTAAAGTGTGTTACCGTCAACTTCACCTGAATAAATCGTTTCCGGAGCAACCATCTGCCGGAGACGGGTCATGAGCTTCCTTGAGTTCACATTAACCATTACTCTCTTTCTTCTCCGAACTTGAAGCCCTCTACACCTCATCCTTTTGCACACGAACGGTTTTCTTCGTACGTATTACGCTATCGTAAGAAAATCTAGAGAGAGTGTGGGTGAGATAGTTAGAGAGATGATATGTGGATTAAACAAGAGACGATGTGATTTTATAGATAAGTTGGACGAAGACACGAATAACTCTTTTCTGCGTAAAAAAACATGAATGACTCTCTCACGCTTGATGTCAATCAGCCCACGTGTGAATGACAATCGTAATGGATTTATAGTAGCGCGGATGATATAACTTAAAAGTTTAAAACTATTTTGTCAATAAATATTATCCAAATAGCCTGTAAATTGAAGTTCATGTTTTTCTCTTTCTTGTCGAAAGGGTATGTAGAAACTTAGAGCACCATTATTGCAGGTTCCAAAAGAGTTTTTAAAAGCTTGGATCCCACAAAAATTACAAAACCCGTTGCAAAAAGCGTGAATGAAGAAACGATCATGGTGGGTTTTGTCAACTGTTCGTGGGTCCACCGACACGTGGCGGTCCGCGATTGGTTCACTTTTTATTTTTATTTTTTTAAAATCAGCCAAAAAAAATTTAGAAATCCAAAAAAGTGTTTCACCGATAATGATGTTCACTATTAAGATTTACAGAGGCTTTTAAGCTGATATTTATTTTTTTCGCCATGTGAATTAAAATCATGTTTTTCTAACCATATTTTCCTTTTCCGCTAAATAAAAACAATTACACAAGATCTTCAAAATTACTAAGCTTGAGAAGATTCTCTTAAACACACAAGAGCAAAATAAATGTCTCATCATATTTTAAATTATAAACTACGGCATCGAAAGTTTTTAATATGGACAATGGTGATGGAAGCTACATGGTGCTTTTTGATAAAGAAGCTACATGATGTGTTTTGCAAACATTTGAATTCTTTTTTGAAAAAAAAAAAAATTCAAACATTTGAATTCTTATTGTATAGATATTGTTTTTGCTCTGTTGATCCAATAATACACGGTTACATTAATGGGTAATTAATTAGTAATGCACATACGACAGAGAACACACCCGTATTGACCAAAACCCATCCATGAGTGGATAGCAAAATTCGGAAGACTATGAGTCCACGTTCTACGCTTTGCCTCCACAGGCCAACCAACAAATAATTCTAATACTTACAAAAAAGCCTCATATTATTGATGATTACTATTTCAACAACAAACTACGTTGTATGGGTCGATTTCTCATCAAAATAGTATCGTACGTATAGAGAGACTGTAGAACACTAGTCAACAGCGACTAGCGGATAACGATGACGAATAATCCGACTAGATGGGATTTCTTTTCATAACCAATAAAAACTTGACGTCTTTTCTTCAATGTACGAACCCTAGTGATATCTATGATTATATAAGAATTTGAAAGGACACCATGTATAGAGGTACATTAGGTTGTGAACAGTTCCGCAACAAGTGGCTGCACTAATATTCATCAATTAATGATTCGTCGTATGTTGGGAGCGATCCGAAAATGGCTTCAAATCACGATTTATAAGAACTAAAAGAGCTACACGTAAGTTTAATATCGATCTTATCATCTTAAAATCAAGGATGCGGGGCCTTTGTTCAAAATCAATTTGTGTGCTGACCCTGAGCTAAATCTCATGAAATAACAGTTTTAAACGTCCAAATTCATATTAAAATATAAGAGTATATATTATGACATTGTAGTGTAAGTGTTTATTGGTAATACTTTATTACATAGGACCGCGTATCTCTAGAACAAAGGTTTCCGATCTAGGGTTAAATGTATAAATTGTTTTTTTTTACTAAAGGGCTTTCAATTTTATTTTTTTAGAAACATAAATTGTTTACAAGATAAGATTGTCTTTATAGATGGGAAAAGCTTGCATGAAACAATTAATCTCCATAAAAGTTAAAATCTCATACCTAAGAAACAACTAAGGCAGATATTAGAAGAACCAACAAAGCATTTGAAAAATAGATACTAGTGGTAATTAAGAGCGTATGACCACACCGACCATGCTAAATGTATAAACTGTTACAATCCCTAAGTTATACTATTCTATTGTGCGCAAATGCGTGACAACTTTTTTCAAAAAAGAAAAAAGCGTGACAAGTTGGTCACTAAGGCTTTGAGTCTGGATGTTTTCTATGTGGTAAATTTTCAGAAATTTCCTCGACCAGGGTCTACTCATTATTCTCGCGTCGACTAAAACCTAAACATATCTCGGAGGCTAGATCTTAAGTAAATGCCACTATCAAAAACCGCTGTATTTTCAGACATATTAACTAATTTGGTTGAATTAGATCACCACATCAGTCGATGGATGTATAGAGAAAATAACATTATTAATAATGACAATATTCATAAATGGCCGTATCTGCAATGAAGCCCATGCATGCATGTCTATTTTACATATAAAAAGACACATTACGTCTTTTTCTTCGCTGAGTTGTTTCCTCTCTTCTCTTGCTCACTCACATTCATAATAATATTTACAAAATTAATTAATTATCTATGAGATTACGATTTTGTGAGTGTCCACATACACGTGTATCTATCTCTCTAGCCCTTAATAATACAATAGTTTCCGTTTTTCTCGGGGACTCATGTGCATGCTCCAATACGACTGTGTCATATCATAGACATATCCCATTTACAGATTAATAGTATTTCCATACATCTCATAGTAATCGTCCTATCTTTTCAAATTCTGATTACTCTGTCTGCTAGTTTTGCATTATTTTCAAAACTAGACTAGGGACTTTGTAACATTGACAGATGATGTACTTTGACAGATGATTGCAATAATGAACAATGTATACATAATTACATACACCATGCCAACGTGTATACATATAGTCTAAAGCTTTCTTGCATGCGCGTGTTGAGATGTCATATGGGGACGGGTCTGCGATGTGGGACACAGAAACTGAATGAACCTCACGTGCACACGATTATTACTTAGAAGTTTGTAACTCCTTCCCCTTCTCCTCTCCAGCTTCAGTCCTTTTCAGTTTTCACCATTTTCGCAAATAAACTATGGATTCGCAAATAAACTATGGATCCTACTATTTTAGAACTCCTTAATTTTTTTTAAAACATTAGTTTGTAATCACTCTTTCTACACCAAAATATCTGTAAGATATAAACAAGTTCCACTTAGTATTTGCTTGGTAGATCATATATAGTTGATCAAACTTCCAATTTTAATTACACAACTGAAGTGATTTGTTTTTAATTAAACTTCCAGTGGTGAGTTAGCAAAAAGGATATTACAAGCTATTTCAGAATTGTAACAGTTTTCTCGACATACAACTACTTATCAAAGACTAGACAGGTAACATGGCAATATGTTCAGACAACAGACACATCTTTGTCATCCTAATTCATACATCATATCCTACAAGCTTATCAACAAGACACGCTTTCCAGTCACACAATAAAACCAATTCTTTCTTCTCTCTCAAAACGCTTGTAATTATTGTTATACAATTAATTAAAATGGATTTTTACAATGATAAGCTCGACGATTATGTCTACATTAACTTTACTCAATTGGAACTCTCCTTGGATCAGGCTTCACCATTTTTTCCTCTGTCATATAACAAAGAGAAACAAAACCATTTAGCCTGTTTCAGTAACAACAAAACACAAGCCCACGAATTTTACAAGCAGCCTCATCGAATTTAAAGTTTAACAACTCTTATACAAGGCTTGATGCATTCAGAACGTATGATTTTCAGTATATTCCATGAAGTTTTTCTACTAAACATGTCTCATTGGTGGATAATTAAACTATGAGTGTTATTGAGTAGTCCTATGTTTAAAACCCCATTGACAACTTCTCTTATTACAACATGCATGACTGAGGCCAATCAATCAACAAACCTTGTAAAGAGGAAAAGGCTAGTGAGAGATCTGTTTCAGGGCTTAGTCAAGTTCGTTTTCCTTCTAAGATGACCAGTGCTGGCTTTGGAATGCTGATCCTTCCGTTGTGCATTGCGTGTTCTGCAATGTCAGACCTGAGATTCCTATAGTTGTTGTTATCTTCCCTCACGGTTGCACTACTCGCTGATACTTCCATCGTAACCAAGTTCGTAATTTGTAAAGTCCCTAATTCAGAAACTATCTTAGCGCCAATGCATTCAAACTAGTTCGATGCTTAGGGTTAAAAAAAGCTCTCACCTTTAAGAGAAGAACCAGGCTTCGGAAGCGAGATCATCGGTCTGTACATATGACAGTCAGAGTTTAGATATTCCTTCACTTTCTCCGACAGTCTTTTCTTGTTCTTCTTTACCGCCACCTCCGTCTTCAATGATTCGGAATGAGACGGCGGAGGCATCTGTATCTGCGGCGGGAGCGGTGAAATTTTGGAAAACAGAGGAGCGAACAAGTATGCATCTGATTTGAGGTAGGCGACGACATTCCTGACAAGTCTTATGTTTGTCCTCTTTGGTTTCTTTCGCGTGCTCAACGGAGTTCTCTTTCCTCCTTCCATGTTAAGTCAACCTCTTGTTGCTTTGGCAAAACGTTGGACGTAAAGATAGCACCGACGTCGACGGAGAGAGGAATAAGATGAGAATCACACGCGTCACCATGGTATCACGGTCCTTTGACAGATAGAGGCTAAAAGAAACTGACACATGTTTTGTTCGACGTAAGCTATACGGAAACTAAAAAAAAAAAAAAAGCTATACGGAAACTTTTGGATAAACAGAGAGCTTCTGTAATGCTTTGACCTTTCTGGGCCTAGTCCATATTTTAAGCCCATAATAATTTCAAATGCTAAAGCCCATGATATAAAATAAATTTATTTACAAAACTAAGCTGATCACAGAAATTTGCATGAGAATCTTGTAATGTAAAAACCAAACTGAACTGAAAACGTGTAGTTTTGCTTCTACTGGAATAAATATGATGATGAAACTTTTATACTTCCTCTGTCTTGTATTGTAGAGTCATAAAACTAAAATCATTTTATAATTTCAGAAACTGATTAACCTTATATGATATTCTTTTTTATTTTTTTATTAATTGAAATATAATTATGTGTATATGTATTATTATTTTTAATCTATGTGGATAAACCTAAAACGACACTTAAACCGAAATAGATGGAGTAATGACTATCAGCCCGAATTAGGTGCAATCGAACCTAATATACACCTTAATTTATTTTAAAATCTAATTGGAACATGGAGGTATGGAGGAGCTTAGTAGCCGTGGGTTCCAGCAGGTACGCTTGGAATCAGACTGTCAACAGCTGGTACACATCATCAACTTCTCTAAGAAGTGGCCAGCACTTGATCCAGAGCTTGATGCCATTGAGGCACTGAGAACTTCTTTTATTTCCTTTTCGCTGAGTTTTATACCTCGTTCTTTGAACTTCCGTGCGGATGCTCTTGCAAAAGAGGCCCGATCACGTGATTTACACTACATGTTGGTTGACAGTATGGTCTCTATTCCGCTAGCTCACGAGGCTAGTACGATAGGACCGGTTTAAGTTTGAAATAAAGCTTTTGATGACAAAAAAAAAAATCTAATTGGAACAAAACAAAAAACATTTTCATGTGAAATAGATAAAAAAAAAAATTCATGTTATCAGAACGAAGGTTCTAATATTTTGGGGTGTTTTAACTCTTTCAACGAACTAAAATTTCAGCCAGAAACCTCCATCCTCTCTCTTGACACTTAAAAAGAACCCACCGGTTAATTCTCTCTCTCTCTCTCTCTCTCTCTCACTCCACCACAAATAGAGCAACATCTTGTTTTCAGGATTGCTTGAAAATTGGAGAATTTTTAAAGGTTATAAACCAAGAAGAGAGAAAGAGAGAGAGGAGGTAACAATAAGGATTTGAGAGAAGAAGAAGAAGAAGAATGGCTACTTTATCAGCTTGGCCTTGGGGAAACTATGGAAATCTAAAGGTTTGGTTTTTTCTTAAAGAAACAAAACTTTGCTCCAAGTTTTTTCAAACGTTTGGTTTCTCTTCTGAATCTCATTGGCTTGTGTGTGTGTTTATATATCTGTGAAGTATCTTCTATACGCTCCGTTAGCTGCACAAGTAGTGTATTCGTTAGCATACGAAGAAGATTACTCGAGGGCTTTTTGGTGTCTCAATGTCCTCATTATCTGTGGACTCAAAGGACTCGTTCATGTCCTTTGGAGCACGTACAACAACATGCTTTTCTTGACTCGCACACTTAGGATTAACCCTAAAGGTGTTGACTTCAAACAGATTGATCACGAATGGGACTGGTAAAATCAAAACCTTTTTAACTACTTTTCGATTTATTTCTCTGTTCTTGGTATAGTTTTGATCTGTGAGTTTTATTTCAGGGACAATTACATACTTCTTCAAGCAATACTAGCTAGCATGATCTGTTACATGTCTACACCATCGATGCTGATTATCAGTACTATTCCTCTGTGGAACATGAAAGGACTCATTGTATCGCTTGTGCTACACGTTACCTTCTCAGAGCCTTTATACTACTTTCTTCATAGATCTGTTCATCGTAACAACTACCTCTTCACGCGTTACCACTCTTTCCACCACTCATCTCCTGTTCCAAATCCCATGACTGGTAAAATTTTCACTAATAGACTTTCTTTTTGTTCAATGTAATAACAATCTTTGATATGTTGGTGCAGCTAATAATGCGACGTTGTTGGAAAGCCTTATCCTCTTTGTGGTAGCTGGAGTTCCTTTGATTGGATCTTTCTTGTTAGGTGTTGGATCAATAAGCTTGATCTACGGCTACGCTATCACGTTTGACTTCCTAAGATGTTTAGGACATTGTAACGTTGAGATCTTCTCTCACAAGGTGTTCGAGACTCTTCCAATCCTACGATATCTCATCTACACTCCAACGTATGTTGTTAACGACTTAACGTTTATCTTACCCTTTCTTCAAAATATTCACATGGCATTTATTCATTGAGTTAGGAACACACATGAAGTCGTGACTTGGTAATATTTTTATTTTAAGATGTGTATAGGAAGTAACTGGTGGTTTCACGTTTGTGGTTGCATCTATAGTGATTTTACTTGTGAAAATTATAATGTTATCGATGGGATCATGCAGGTACCACAGTCTGCATCATCAAAACATGGAGACCAACTTTTGTCTGTTCATGCCTATCTTTGATGTTTTAGGCAGCACACTAAACCCAAACTCGTGGGAACTCCAGAGAAAAATTCGTATAGCTGCAGGTAATATAGTGTAACTACTCCACGAGGTTGCATATATAACCCATACCCTTAACACACACAGCTATTACAAGACTAGTTGAATAAACTTTAGTTTTCGCTGTAAGTTAGGCAGGAAGACCAAACAGTTTTAAGCCAATTTATGGACTAGACATTAATAGATTTAGAGTCTGTACTTGTGCAACCAAAGTAGGTTTTAGTGGTGTAAAAACTGTTATAGTTTCTTACCAGTTTTTAATATTGATATTTTCACTTAATTTAGTTAATGATTTAACATTACTAAAAAGAACCAATGAAAAAGTGCAAACTATCTATGCAGTTTCTCACAATCTTTTTTGTTTTTGTTTTTTCTCTTTCCTCTTCTTAGTACTTCTTAATATAAATTAATACACAAGAGACTATAGGATCAGTGCAGAATCTAGAGTCAAACCTTTAGAGCCGACTTATTGAAATACAATATTACCCCTTCTTCGACCTCAAATTTTTTTTTTTTTTTTTTAAAAAAAATTTCAGTTTTTTTAAACTAAATTGATCTCCGTGTACACAGGGGAACCGAAGAGAGAGCCAGAGTTTGTGTTCTTGGCTCATGGGGTAGACGTTATGTCAGCGATGCACGCGCCGTTCCTGTTTAGATCGTTTGCTTCAATGCCATACACGACCAGGTTCTTCTTGCTGCTGATGTGGCCAGGGACGTTCATGGTAATGTTGGTCGCGTGGCTTTGGTCAAAGGCATTTCTTTGCAGCTTCTATACCCTCAGGAACCATCTTTGCCAGACTTGGCTCGTTCCAAGACTTGGCTTCCAAGTAACGCTTCTCTCTGTTTTCTTTCATTCTTGCCCTTGAAAGACAGAGAGAACAGAGTGTTTCATAGTCTTTTTTCTTCTTGCAGTACTTCTTACCGTTTGCTAAACAAGGCATTAATAATCTTATCGAAGATGCGATTCTGAGAGCTGATAAGCTTGGTGTTAAAGTTATAAGCTTGGCTGCACTCAACAAGGTTGTGTCAGAAACAAATCTCAATAAGTCTAAAACTTTTGAGTGAGTGAAGTTACTAAAAGGGTTTAGTTTTGTGCAGAACGAAGCTTTAAATGGTGGTGGAACGTTGTTTGTTAACAAGCACCCTGACCTTAGGGTTCGTGTGGTCCACGGCAACACTTTAACCGCAGCAGTGATTCTCAATGAAATTCCGAAAGATGTGAAAGAGGTGTTCTTGACAGGAGCCACTTCTAAGTTAGGACGAGCCATCGCTCTTTACCTCTGTCGTCGGGGAGTGAGAGTTCTCGTAAGTTTTCTTACTAATCCTTAACCGAACTATTGTCCCAAAGTCTAACAGATGTTAGACGATTGACAGATGTTGACGTTATCGACGGAGAGGTTCCAAAAGATTCAGAAAGAAGCTCCTGCTGAGTTCCAGAACTACCTCGTACAAGTGACCAAGTACAACGCTGCTCAACACTGCAAGGTACTGTAACTGGTTTATTTTTGTTGATTCTTGAATGACTTAAATCTCGGTACACCAGTAAAAGACATTTGTGGGCATGGATTTTAGTAGAGAAAAAAGTTTTCTTATTTAAAAATAAATATCAAATGTTAAGACTATGTAAATATGTGTCTAACGTTTTGCAAAAGTATTCATTTACATAATCAATTTATAAACTTTTGAATGTGTATTTGTCCTAAGTATTTTCTCTCTAAGTGTTCTTACTTTCTTCGTGTTTGATTCGCATTTGTTTCACAATCTACTTTTCTTAAATGTAAATGTTTTGACATTGGGGACTCGGAGTTATATATAGTCTTGGATCGTTGGGAAATGGTTGACGCCGAGGGAGCAGAGCTGGGCTCCTGAAGGAACGCATTTCCACCAGTTTGTGGTGCCACCAATCCTAAACTTTAGAAGGAAATGTACGTATGGTGATCTAGCAGCAATGAGGCTCCCTAAAGATGTTCAAGGTGTCGGAACCTGCGAGGTATAAAGAACGGTTTGGTTAACGATCACGTTCTTGTTTGTGTCTTCAACCCATTGGCACACCGGACTAAAACTATGTCTGTGTGCTGTTGCAGTACACGATGGAGAGAGGGGTGGTCCATGCGTGCCATGCTGGAGGATTGGTTCATATGTTGGAAGGTTGGGAACATCATGAAGTTGGAGCGATTGATGTTGACCGTATTGATATTGTGTGGGAAGCAGCCATGAGAAACGGCCTTAGCTCTGTTTCTTCACTCAGTGAGTGAGTGTGAGAGACCCTCATGATTGTTGTCTCAGATTCTTCTAAGATTGGCCATTCTTTGTACAGATGAAGGATGCAAGCAGGGAAAAAAGTATTAGAATTTCACCTTAAGTTATTGTTTCACCTTTGATTAAAGATACCTAATTTGCATTAGCATATGAATGTTGTACTAAACAGAGTAAAATTAATTATCACTGCATACAGTTAGCATTTATTTGCTGTAAGAATTTTAGTTTCAGGCCAAAATGATTTTAACTTCTTTTTTTAGTTTCACAGAAAAAACAATTTTGCTCAATAAATTGTTTTAAAATTATTTGAATATCGTTGCAAAGTTAAATAACACATTTTGGATCCTAGTTGGCAATTATAATTTTATGGGGTTTTAACTCTTTCAAGTTCAACGAACTAAAATCTCAGCCAAAAATCTCTATCCCTTTCATTGACGACTCTAAAGACTGAAAGGACGTGGTGCAATTTGCGTGAGTATAAAACAAAGGAGATGTTACTGTTACAAATAACTGAATGATCGTTGCAACACAGAGACGAAAGTTGACATGTTGTTGACGCATACAAGAAATATGATGTGGCAATTGGTATAGCTTGGAGAAGAAACATGGAATATATTTCTATTGGTAGAATCTCCTATATTTTATGAAATTAACACGTGAGACAACTTAAGGCCGTTAGGGTTTAGGCTGGCATGCCTTTGGTTATAAATAGGCCGTGGCAGTGACCAAAAGATATGTGCATAATATACACATGGATATGGATTTGTGTGGTGTCGTCCCACCAAACAGATAACAAGATCTATTGGTGGTTTAGTTGTATAGAATTATGTTGGGCGGAAAAAAAAATAAGTTGTAGTTTCTCTAATAATTTTATAAATCTAAATAAGAGTATAATTGCTGATAACATCTTTTTTAGTAAATGAATTTTGGACGTGGTATCGGGATGTAGTAAACGGACTCCATTAACGTGTACTTTATTCTATGTACTTACATACTTGTACATGAACATACTTGAATAAGAACATATAGACTATCCACGAATCTGAACTTTCAAAGAGAACTCCACCACCACCGGTTTTCTCTCTCTCCAGACAAAGCAACATATTTTTCTCAGGATTGCTTGAAAACTGGAGATCTTTAAGGTTATAAATCAAGATTTGAGAGAGAGAGAAAGAGAGAGAGAGAGAGGTAACCATAAGGATTTGAGAGAGAAGAAGAATGGTTACTCTATCAGCTTGGCCTTGGGGAAACTATGGCAATCTAAAGGTTTGTTTTTTTTTTCTCTTAACAAGAACCAAAACTTTAAGAACAAGAACCAAACTTTAATCTGAGTCTTAATGTGTTAGTTTCTCTTCCGAATCTTATATGGCTTTTGTATGTCTTCTCTATCTGTGAAGTATCTTCTGTACGCTCCATTAGCTGCACAAGTAGCGTATTCGTTAGCATACCAAGAAGATTACTCGAGGGCTTTTTGGTGTCTCAATATCCTCATCATCTGTGGACTTAAAGGCCTCGTACATGTCTTTTGGAGCGTATACAACAACATGCTTTGGGTGAGTCGTACACTAAGGATTAACCCTAAAGGTGTTGACTTCAAACAGATTGATCACGAATGGGACTGGTAAAATCAAAACCTTTTTATTACCACTTTTGAGTTCTTTTTCTCTGTTCTTGGTATAGTTTTGATCTGTAAGTTTTATTTCAGGGACAATTACATACTTCTGCAAGCAACACTAGCTACCATGATCTGTTACATGTCTCCTCCGTTGATGATGATTAACAGTACTATCCCTCTGGCCATCCCTCTGTGGAACACGAAAGGACTCATCGTATTGCTTGTGCTACACGTTACCTTCTCAGAGCCTTTATACTACTTTCTTCATAGATATGTTCATCGTAACAACTACCTCTTCACCAATTACCACTCTTTCCACCACTCATCTCCTGTTCCAAATCCCATGACTGGTAAAAAAAATTCTAGGAGATTTTGTAGATTACGAGGTTGTTAACTCAAAACCAAATATAGGTTAAAACTCTGATACTATGTCAAAAAAACATTTATACAAATTTAGGTTTTTGACATGGTATCAGAACTCTAACCTACATTTGGTTTTGAGTTAACTATCTTGTAACCCCCAAAATATTCTAATAATTTTCACAAAGAATTCTTATTCTTGTTCGATGTGAGTAACAATCTTTGATACGTTGGGTGCAGCTAATAATGCGACGCTATTGGAAAGCCTTCTCCTCTGTGTAGTAGCTGGAGTTCCTTTGATTGGTTCTTGCTTGTTAGGTGTTGGATCAATAAGCTTGATCTACGGATACGCTATTATGTTTGACTTCCTAAGATGTTTAGGACATTGTAACGTTGAGATATTCTATCACAAGCTGTTCGAGACTCTTCCAATCCTACGATATCTCATCTACACTCCAACGTATGTTGTTAACGTTTATCTTACACTTTCTGCAAAATATTCACATGGCATTTCTTTTTGTGTTACAATTTTTAGATTTGGTTAGATGTGGCGCCACCCCATATGTTTCCAATAAAAGCTTTCTAACGTTATTTTTTTCTGAACGTGAACGTGACTTTCTTATATTTTACTTTAAGAAGCAAATTTGCCAAGACTGTATTTGCTGGCAGTGATGTGTGTAGAAAGTAACTGGTGTGTTTCACGTTTCTAGTTGCTTAAATAATGATTTTAACTATTTTGTGATGATTAAAATGTTATTCTTCGGATCATGCAGGTACCATAGTCTGCATCATCAAGACATGGAGACCAACTTTTGTCTCTTCATGCCTATCTTTGATGTTTTATGCAACACACTAAACCCAAACTCGTGGGAACTCCAGAAGAAGATTCGTTTAGCTGCAGGTAATATAGTGTAACTACTCCACGAGGTTGCACATATATATCCCAAAGCTATTACAACTACAAGACTAGTTAAATAAACTTTTGTTTCTGCTATAAGTTAGCCGGGAAGACCAAACTGTTTTAAGCCAATTTATGACGTGACAATAGTAGATTTAGGGTCTGAATGGTGGACCTCACCGCAGTAACAAAAATATTTACATATACCTACGGATTTATATGTTTATGTTTTATTAGAACCGCACAACAGTTGTCCCGCATGTTACCATTCAAATCTCTATATATACCTATGTATCTATATTTTTATTATTATTAGAACCGGACCGCAGTTGTCCCACTTGTTACTATCTGGACCCTTAAAGTGTGTACTTGTGCAGCCAAAATTACAGTTTTCTTAAAACTAGATTGATCTACGTGTACAGGGGAAAAGAAGAGAGTGCCGGAGTTTGTGTTCTTGGCTCATGGGGTAGATGTGATGTCAGTGATGCACGCACCGTTCGTGTTTAGATCGTTTGGTTCAATTCCATACACCATGCGGTTCTTCTTGCTGCCGATGTGGCCAGTCACGTTCATGGTAATGTTAGGCATGTGGGTTCGGTCAAAAACATTTCTTTTCACCTTCTATGCCCTCAGGAACCATCTTTGCCAGACTTGGGCCGTTCCAAGACTTGGCTTCCACGTAATGCCTCTCTCTTTTTTTTGGTTCATTTTTGCCCTTGAAAATAGAGAGAACAGATTGTTTTATAGTATTTTTTTTCTCTTCTGGCAGTACTTCTTACCGTTTGCTAAACAAGGCATTAATAATCATATAGAGGCGGCAATTTTGAGAGCTGATAAGCTTGGTGTTAAAGTTATAAGCTTGGCTGCTCTGAACAAGGTTTGTGTCAGAACCCAAATCTCAGAAAGCCTGAAACTTTTGTGTGAGTGTGAGTGTCAAGTCACTAAAAGGGTTAGTTTTTTTTGTTTTTTTCTCTTAGAACGAAGCTTTAAATGGTGGTGGAACGTTGTTTGTTAACAAGCACCCTGACCTTAGAGTTCGTGTGGTCCACGGCAACACTTTAACCGCAGCAGTGATTCTCAATGGAGTTCCAAAAGATGTGAAAGAGGTGTTCTTGATAGGAGCCACTTCTAAGCTAGGACGAGCCATCGCTCTTTACCTCTGTCGTCGGGGAGTGAGAGTTCTTGTAAGTTTTCTTATTAATCCTTAACGAACTATTGTCTCAAAGATACGGTTTGCTATATAGAGTCCCAAAGTCTGACAGATTATGGAACAACTTACAGATGTTGACATTATCGGTGGAGAGATTCCAAAAGATTCAGAAAGAAGCTCCTTCTGAGTTCCAGAAGTACCTCGTACAAGTGACCAAATACAACTTTGCCCAACACTGCAAGGTACTGTATTGATTCTTAACCTGTTTTCACTTCTTGCGTAAATATATTGATTTTGACTGTTAATGAATGAATGAAATTTCACATTTGATAGTTGGAAAAATAATTAAACAATATCTAAAAAGTATGGACCAATCCACTTATTGCCGATTAGTTTAAAATTGGAAGTCCATAATTTAACATTTGGGAGTCTGTATTATATATATATGCAGACTTGGATCGTTGGGAAATGGTTAACGCCGAGGGAGCAGAGTTGGGCTCCTGCAGGAACGCATTTCCACCAGTTTGTGGTGCCACCAATCCTCAAGTTTAGAAGGAATTGTACTTACGACGAACTAGCAGCAATGAGGCTCCCAAAGGACGTTCAAGGACTCGGAACCTGTGAGGTACAAAAAACAGTTTGGTTAACAGAAATTGAGTTCTTGTTTGTTTCTTTAACTTTTTGGTACACCGGACTAAAACTCTGCATGCGTGTGTGTGTGTGGTGACAGTACACGATGGACAGAGGGGTGGTCCATGCGTGCCATGCTGGAGGATTGGTTCATATGCTGGAGGGTTGGGAGCATCATGAGGTTGGAGCCATTGACGTTGACCGTATTGATCTGGTGTGGGAAGCAGCCATGAGACACGGTCTTAGCTCTGTATCTTCACTCACAGATTGAGTGGGAGATGTCTTTGATTCTTCCAAGATTGGCCATTCTTTGTACAGGTGAAAAATGCAAGCATGGAAAACAAGTTGAATTTCACCTTATGTTATTGATTCACCTTTTAAAAAAATGTATTTTATGTTCCACTGAAATAGATGTTTTACGATTTTCACACACTTCAAAAAAAGTTTTGTCATACCAAAAAGAAAGCTTTTTAATATCATAATTTCAAAAGAACTAATTAATCATAGATATTAACTGTTTTAATTTAATAGGATAAAATGGATACATAATAATTGGAATATTTGAAAACATAAAAAGCTTCTACTTCTGTGAAAAAATTAAAATTTCAAAAATCACGGGAATACTCCACTTTTAAAATTTTCCTCAATTTTTCTCAATATTTATTATATATATGTATCTGACTGTTCCTTTTGTCGGCTGACGTCAAAAAAAAAAAAAAAAAAACTTTTGTCAACTTACTCATTTTTCTTTTGTAATCACTACTCATAATGACAAGGACGGGTCATGAACATAGGCTGTTGATAGCCCCTAAAGTTTCAAAAGCGGTGACTTACATTTCTTTCTTCCGAGATGATTGTAAGGCTCTCCTTGGTCCTTGGAACCTCGTCTGAAGCAGAGAACCTTTCAGGATTCTTGATCATCTGACTCGAGGATAATATTACTCACCTGTGAAACCAATGCATGTGAAATAGACTCATGCCTAAGCAAAGACCATTTAGATCCCTTGGCAACATCTCTCGACTCTGAAACCTCTCGAACATGATCGTCTATTCTCCTGATCTCTTCCCAACACGCGCTCAAGTCTTGACGAGGAGATAAAGAACCACTCTCAACACCTTTCTTCTCCTCGGCATGAACATCAGAGCAGCCAAGGCTGAGTAATTTTCATCTGTAAGCTTGAACCTGAAACTCGAGACGCCATCTCCATTTCCTTTCGGTAAATCAGATCTTCGAAGAGCGTCAGAGAAGTCTCAGCGTGGCACATCTTCTCCTCAGCCATCCTATTGTAGTGACTAGCCTCCATCTCCAACGCTGCTTTCTCTTCCTGAAGGCGTAGAATCATCGACACGGCTTCGGAAGCAGCCGACGAAGAGGCTTCGCGTTCAGCGTCCAGCTCATGAGTGATCTTCTTAAGAAGCTCCTGCTGCGCCCGCATGGTTTCTCCGTTGCCTCCCACCCCTAGACTCATCGTATATGTTAGTTTATAATTGAGTTTGGAATGATTACATAACTAAATTATAAATTAACTGTAAACCCGGGCTTTTGTAAAGTCGTGACGTGTGGGAAAAGTCACAAGTCTTAGGGTTACGTAAGAAGTCTATATAAGTGAATGTTGTCTTAAATTTCCAGATGCATTGTGTTCTTTTTATTTTGTCCAACAAAGCATGGGCGATTTATGAAGACCCAGATATCAAGCTATCTTGATGGGCCTTCTCCAGCTGGTTTCACGATCGTAGCTTGCTTCACCCCTATCTTCATCTGCTCCACAATCTCCAAAGGCTTTTACCACTTTTGTCACCACCTCAATTTTGGTTAAGACTGAAAAATAGAAAAAAAGTTTGTGGAATATGGACGGAACTACACAACAAACGTCGGAAATGGTCCTCACTAATTAGAAGTGAACCTCTACAACGTGGATTGGATACAATGGAACTGCATGTGAAACAGGACCACTTTTGGATATACTTTCAACTTACAATTAACAGCAAAACAATAAACAACGAAGAGAGAGAGAGAGAGAGGAAGTAACCGTAAAGATTTGAGAGAAGAAGAATGGCTACTTTGTCAGCTTGGCCTTGGGGAAACTACGGCAATCTAAAGGTTTGGTTTTTTCTTAAAGAAAACAAAACTTTTCTCTAAGTTTTTTCAAACGTTTGGTTTCTCTTCTGAATCTCATTGGCTTGTGTGTGTGTTTCTCTATCTGTGAAGTATCTTCTATACGCTGCGTTAGCTGCACAAGTAGTGTATTCATTAGCATACCAAGAAGATTACTCGAGGGCTTTTTGGTGTCTCAATATCCTCATCAGCTGTGGACTCAAAGGAATCGTACACGTCTTTTGGAGCTCTTACAACAACATGCTTTTCTTGACTCGTACGTTAAGGATTAACCCTAATGGTGTTGACTTCAAACAGATTGATCACGAATGGCACTGGTAAAGTCAAACCATTTTCATAACCACTTTGCGTTCTGTTTTTCTGTTGTTTTGATCTCTATAAGTTTTATTTCAGGGACAATTACATACTTCTGCAAGCAGTACTAGCTACCATGATCTGTTACATGTCTCCTCCGTTGATGATGATTAACAGTACTATCCCTCTGGCCATCCCTCTGTGGAACACGAAAGGACTCATCATGTTGCTTGTGCTACACGTTACCTTCTCAGAGCCTTTATACTACTTTCTTCATAGATCTGTTCACCGTAACAACTACCTCTTCACGCATTACCACTCTTTTCACCACTCATCTCCTGTTCCAAATCCCATGACTGGTAAAAAAATTTGTTAGGAGATCCCAGGGATTAAGAGATTGTTAATCAAAACAAAATATAGGTTAGAGTTCTGATACAAGAAAGGTTTTATTCATGTGTCATCAGAGTTCTAACCTAATTTGGTTTTGAGTTAACGATCTCCTAACCATTTTCACTAATAAATCTTATTATTGTTTGATGTAATAATAACATCTATATATGATATGTTGGATGCAGCAAATAATGCGACATTACTGGAAAGCCTTTTCCTCTGTGTAGTAGCTGGAGTTCCTTTGATTGTTTCTTGCTTGTTAGGTGTTGGATCAATAAGCTTGATCTATGGATACGCTATTATGTTTGACTTCCTAAGATGTTTAGGACAATGTAACGTAGAGATCTTCTCTCACAAGCTATTTGAGTCTCTTCCAATCCTACGATATCTCATCTACACTCCAACGTATGTTTTAGTTTTTTTCTTTTATATAATAACGTATGTTGTTAACGTTTATCTTACCCTTTCTGCAAAATATTCACATGTTTTTCATTCTTGTTACGTTTTCTTTGGGTGGCTCCGCACCATATGTTTCCAATAAAGGCTCTCTAACGTTGTTCACTGAATAAGGGAACATACTAACGTGACTTTGTTACATTGGCAAAGATGTGTATAGAAAGTAACTGGTGGTTTCACATTTCTAGTTGCATCTATAACGATTTTACTTGTGAATCGTGATCGTCAAAATGTTCAAGTTGATTTTTCTTGTTGGGAATATGCAGGTACCATGGTCTGCATCACGAAGACATGGGGACTAATTTTTGTCTGTTTATGCCTATCTTTGATGTTTTGGGCAACACACTAAACCCAAACTCGTGGGAACTCCAAAAGAAGATTCGTTTGGCTGCAGGTAATATAGCGTAACTAGTTTGCATATATACCCCAAAGCTTTAACACAGAAAGCTGTTACCAAACTTTAGTATCTGCTATTAATTAAGGCATGAATGATGGCAAAAAATATATTAAGGACTGAATACCAAACAATTTTAAGCAAATTTTTGAGGAAGACCTTGATTTGGCATTGTCATTGGATCAATGGATTGGACCGATCCAATCACGGTTTTACTTTATTTTAGTTAAATAAAAATATATTTCCAGTATATAATTAACCTATAATTGTGTAGAAAATATTGGTACTAATGTTATAATCATAAAGTAATATATAAATGCAATAGAAAATAATTTAGATAGATAAATTCTTCAAATTTGAAAAAAATAGCCATATAAATATTAAGTATAAGATATTATTGTCAACAATAATTATTTTTTGTCTTTTTCATAATCTGATAACTAACAACAGTAATAATTATAAAATATAAAATATTTGGAAAAAAAATTTATAACTTAAATTTGAGAAATTCAACTGTTTTGAATTGAGCTTGATCATCAGTTTGGACAAGTTTGACCGGTTTTGTTTTTTGATTTGTTTTAGCGGTTTAACTGAAATACGGTTTTAACATAATCAGTAATCATAGACGAGCGAGTTATAGCTAGAACGGTCTGACTGCTAATCCGGTTTTCAAAACATTGGATCAATGTCAAACCCGACCCCCCCCCCCCCCCCCCCCCCAGAGTCAACTTATTTAACGGACATCATCATTATCCACTTGCTTGACCGCAAAATGTATCTCCATGTACAGGGGAACCGAAGAGAGTGCCGGAGTTTGTTTTCTTGGCTCATGGGATAGATATTATGTCAGCGATGCACTCGCCATTCGTGTTTAGATCGTTCGCTTCAATGCCATACACGACAAGGCTCTTCTTGCTGCCGCTGTGGCCAGTGACGTTGATGGTAACGTTGGCCATGTGGGTTTGGTCAAAGACATTTCTTTTCACCTTCTACACCCTCAGGAACAATCTTTGCCAGACTTGGGTCGTTCCAAGAGTTGGCTTCCACGTAATGCCTCTCTCTTTTTTTTGGTTCATTTTTGCCCTTGAAAATAGAGAGAACAGATTGTTTTATAGTATTTTTTTCTCTTCTGGCAGTACTTCTTACCGTTTGCTAAACAAGGCATTAATAATCATATAGAGGCGGCAATTCTGAGAGCTGATAAGCTTGGTGTTAAAGTTATAAGCTTGGCTGCTCTGAACAAGGTTTTTGTCAGAACCCAAATCTCAAAAAGCCTGAAACTTTTGTGTGAGTGTGAGTCACTAAAAGGGTTAGTTTTGTTTTGTTTTTTTTTCTTAGAACGAAGCTTTAAATGGTGGTGGAACGTTGTTTGTTAACAAGCACCCTGACCTTAGAGTTCGTGTGGTCCACGGCAACACTTTAACCGCAGCAGTGATTCTCAATGGAGTTCCAAAAGATGTGAAAGAGGTGTTCTTGACAGGAGCCACTTGCCATCGCTCTTTACCTCTGTCGTCGGGGAGTGAGAGTTCTCGTAAGTTTTCTTACTAATCCTATTGTCTCAAAGATACGTTTTTCTATAGTATTTCCAAAGTCTGAGAGATGTTGGAACAATTGACAGATGTTGACATTATCAGCGGAGAGATTCCAAAATATTCAGAAAGAAGCTCCTGCTGAGTTCCAGAACTACCTCGTACAAGTGACCAAATATAACTCTGCCCAACACTGCAAGGTACTGTATTGATCATGATTTCTAACTGGTTTTCACTTTTTGCGTAAATATATTGATTTTGGGTGTTAATGAATGAATTAAATTCCACATTGTAAGTTAGAAAAGTAATTAGCTAATATATAAAACGAATGAACGAATCCACTTATCACCGATTAGTTTAAAGTTGGAAACCATAATTTAATATTTGGTGGTTTGTAATATATATATATGCAGACTTGGATCGTTGGGAAATGGTTAACGCCGAGGGAGCAGAGCTGGGCTCCTGCAGGAACGCATTTCCACCAGTTTGTGGTGCCACCAATCCTCAAGTTTAGAAGGAACTATACTTACGACGAACTAGCAGCAGTGAGGCTCCCAAAAGACGTTCAAGGACTCGGAACCTGCGAGGTATAAAGAACAGTTTTGTTAACAATCGAATTCTTGTTTGTTTCTTTAACTCTTTGGCACACCGGAAAAAATCTCTGTGTGCGTGTGATTTTGTTGTGGCAGTACACGATGGACAGAGGGGTGGTCCATGCGTGCCATGCTGGAGGATTGGTTCATATGTTGGAGGGTTGGGAGCATCATGAGGTTGGAGCCGTTGACGTTGAACGTATTGATCTGGTGTGGGAAGCAGCCATGAGACACGGTCTTAGCTCTCTATCTTCACTCACAGACTGAGTGGGAGAGACCGTTTGATGTTGTCTTTGATTCTTCCAAGATTGGCCATTCTTTGTACAGGTGAAAAATGCAAGCATGGAAAACAAGTTGAATTTCACCTTATGTTATTGATTCACCTTTTATTAAAATGTATTTCCTATGTTCCACTGAAATGGATGTTTTACAATTTTCACACACTTCAAAATAAGTTTGTCATACCAAAAATAAAGATTTTTAATATCATAATTTCAAAAGAACTAATTGATCATAGATATTAATTGTTTTAATTTAATAGGATAAAATGGATACACAAAAAAATGTAATATTTGAAAACATAAAGCTTATACTTTCGTGAAACAAATAAAAATTTCAAAAATCATTGAGGGAATATCCACTTTTAAAATTTTCCTCAATATTTAATATATATAAGAAGAGAATATCAGAGGAATACCTTTTGAAAAAAAAAATAAAAAAAATAATATTAGAGGAATACTTTTTTTTTGTTCAAAGGAACATAATACCTAAAAGGTACCTTTCTGTTCATGTTTTACGACCCAAAAACATTGTTCTGACATTGTTGAACAACAAACCAAACCGGACACTGATTTACTCAGTACATCGAGTTCAACAAGTCCCTCTTTGCTCAATAAAGCAGTGCCAAAGAGATCTAGCTTCTGATCCAGAACGGCCTAATGCTTCTTTGTGCAGCTTACAAGAGCAATGCATGCTGACTTGTGGTCATGTCTACCACTAAAAGTGTTTGAGAGGCACCATTCTTGATCTAAGATAATTATTCTAGGGATGAAAGAACCATCAATGGTGATCAACTTTAGTTACTTCTTTTACCATCCATGTCTCTTTAGATTAGGCAGAGATGTTAGATTTTTTTTCTCTCACAATATTAATGTAGTTTCATACAAATACTAGAGATTTACTCTTGGAAGGTTAAATATCTTAGAATGTGAAACTAGAACAACGCTGCAATGTAGCTTCTAAAGCCAGAAGTGAATCATGACCTATTCAGGAAACAAAACAAAATGTGTACAAGTTTTGAATATCACTTCAAGAATCTCTTATCAAGTAGAAAGAACAGTGATTATTACCTCTTGGATTGAGTTAATGGCTCGATCCTCCTCGCGATGGGACACAAGTCGAGTTTTATGCAGTTCAGATCTTAAACTTCTCATCTCTGACTGCATTTCACTAATCTGCTCTCTAATCTCCTTTAGCAAACTCATATGCTCAGCCTCAATGCTCGTATCTTTTGGCGGCTTACTGACTTTTCTCTTGTAATCACTACTAACCATCTTGCCTCCAACCTGTGATTATTTCTACTTATTATTAACACTTGACCCATTTTTCTAGCAAATATGATAATGACCAGGACCGGTCCTGAACATAGGCTGTTGAAGCATTGTCTTATGCCTCCAAACTTTTAATAAATTGTCTATAGTCCCAAAAGTTTCAAAAGCGGCGACTTACATTTCTTTCTTCCGAGATGATTGTAAGGCTCTCTTTGGTCCTCGGAACCTCGTCTGAAGCAGAGAACCTTTCAGGGTTCTTGATCATCTCCATAATCGAACTGACATCACTCTTGGCTGACTCGAGGACAGTATTACTCACCTGTGAAACCAATGCATGTGAAATAGACCCACACCTAAGCAACGACCATTTAGATCCCTTGGCAACGTCTCTCGACTCCGAAACCTCTCTAACATGATCGTCTATTCTCCTGATCTCTTCCCAACACGCGCTCAAGTCTTGACGAGGAGATAAAGAACTACTCTCAACACCTTTCTTCTCCTTGGCCTGTACATCAGCGCAGCCGAGGCTGAGTAGTTTGCATCTGTAAGCCTGAACCTGAAACTCAAGAGACGCCATCTCCATTTCCTTGCGGTAAATCAGATCTTCGAAGAGCGTCAGAGAAGTCTCAGCGTGGCACATCTTCTCCTCGGACATTCTCTTGTACTGACTAGCCTCCATCTCCAACGCTGCTTTCTCTCCCTGGAGGCGTAGTATCATCGACAAGGCCTCTGAAGCTGCTGTTGAAGAGGCTTCCCGTTCAGCGTCCAGCTCATGAGTGATCTTCTGAAGAAGCTCCTGCTGCGCCCGCATGGTTTCTTTGTTGACTCCCACACCTAGACTCATCGTTCTCTCCACCATCCTCTCTCTCTTATCACAAATCTTCGATTCAAAACTTGCGGTGTTTTTCGTATATGTTTGATCTATGGTCAACGTGAGATTCTCAACCTATGAGATAAGAAAGCGGGAAAGAAGAGATGAGATCTAAAGCCAACCAAGTATTGTCCAAAGTCCACTCCTGGGCCAGGAGTGGGACATGTTAACGTGCGGACAAGCTCTTTGCATTGTTTTTTTCAGAAAATGGCCAATAGTTTTAAGCATTGTCTTAATTGATATTGAATTAATTAACTGATTAATAGGGCTCAACAGAAGATGGAAGTTATTCAAATAGAGGCATAGAAGCCGATTTACAAAAATTAAACTAGATTATTGGTGGGTTGAGCCAGCCCGTGCAATAGTGCAACGTATGGGCGACTCGCAGAGACCCAGATAGCAAGCTATCTTAATGGGTCTCATCCCTTAAAAAATAGAATTAATATCGTGTGACCCGATGGGCCACATATCAGATATTAAACTGATAAGAACAGATACTACACTTGATCTTAGCCAAAAGGCCGAGAAAGGTATGATTTGTTATGAGGTATTGCATCTTTATTTATACTACTCCTCTCTTCTCCAAACCAGCTCAACTTACCGTTGTGGGACAATAAAAAGCAAACACAACTGAGATAAAAGGTTTCGATTTTGTCACAAAGCCGACATATAGAAGAGCTTCCTAAACTTACCAAGGTGAGTGTCTTCTCTAAACACATGAACACAAGAAAGCTTCCTTCTTTAAACACACAAACACAACTGAGTCCAAAAGTTTGGGATTGTCACAACGCAGATACATTGAGAAACTCAAAGAAGAGCTTCTGAAACTTACCAAGCTGAGTCTTCTTTAAGCACATGAACACAATAAAGCTTCCTTCTTCGTCTAAGCTCATACCCACAAAACCTTTCCCTTCGTTCATATGTGAAGTTCTCTTGAAGAAAGGCCTTCCCCATCCAAAGTCCAATTCGTAAACCGTCTGCTTGGGTAGACCCACAATGCAGAAGTTTGCTGCACAGCTGAAGATCGGATTCCCTTCACCAGGAACCAGCTGATCAAGATCAGGATGTGTCTCTAAGGAGTCAATAGCTGATCTCAAGTACTCGTTGTCCATTTTCTTTATCTCTTCATGAACTCTCTTCACTGTTGTGCTGAAAGGCTCTCTGCGAAACTCACCAAGCAAGGATATGGGACGAGCGTGGAAGAGAGTGTTCCCAATGTATCCTTGTGGAAGCTTCGGTTGTAGTCTTGACCTCCCATCAATTATTATATGCAGTCTCGTCAAGTGCTCTTCTCCTAAATCTGTAAAGTGAGAATCCTAAGGCAAGTCTTAGTAAGAGCTTTTAGCTTCCTGATAAGGTTCAAGTTCATTACCTTCATTTGCAAAGCAAGCACAGCGCCAGATATGCGCCACAAGAAGCTCATAAGTACTAAACATACTATCAGCAACCTCTGCCTTGGCTCTAAGAGCTTTCACGTGGAGACGTGTGAGCTTGAGACTGACAACTCCAGAATCAGAGTCAGGATTTGATCTGTAAGCCAGGGATTCCACGGGAGGGTTGTGGAACGGAGGCGGTTTGTATTCAGTGTGTGGAAACACAGGGGAAGGAGGGTCTCGCGCACGGAGAATTGTGCGGTCGAAGAACGGAGATACCTTAACTGGAAGTCCCCGAGCAGTTCTGGACCATGCTTCCATGAAACATACAAGAGAGCCAGCGTCTCCGAACGTATGGTGTATTGAGTTTCCAATACAGATGGCTCCACATTTAAAATATGTAACCTAAGCAAAAAAAAAAATATACAGTAACCAATCTGTTAATTGTTTGTGCATAGAGTCCATATGTGCATGTAATGTCTATAGACCATATAACAAAGCTTACTTGAACGAGAATAAGTGGTACAGAGGAGATGTCTCCTGAGTAGTCAAGAGTAGGCATAAGTTGAGAGAGATCCAAACTTTGATTGAATAAGCCAATGTCTTGTAGAGTAGAATCAGTCTCAGCTTCCACAAGCAATACTCCTTCTCCATTGCATAGAACCTCCAGCCTCCCATTCTTATCTACCACATATATAGCAGAAAGTAACATTAAAAAATGACAAGAGAGGTTGGTTAATCAGGGCTTTATTAGAATTTTTGAAGTCTTACTCTTTTGTAGCCTCCCAGCGGCAGGGTAGAAGAGGACAAGAACCTTCCTCAGAGCATCGATGAGGGATTGAGTGTTGGGGAGACTTGAGGAGGAGGAAGAAGGGTTGTAAAAGTAGAGGATGCCCATGTGAAACCTCACTTGTATCAGGTCTAAATTGGAAAGCCATAGACTGTGTCTAGGTGTTTCCTCAGCTGGCTTCACGATCGTAGCTTGCTTCACATGAATCTTCATCTGATCCACGATCCTCTAAGGCTCCTGCTTCATAAGAAATCTAAGACGAGGCTAAGAATACGCCTGAGCTGATTGATACAGAGAAAGTGGAAGAGATTGAAGAATAAGAAAAGTCTAAAAAGGCTTTACCACTTTTGGAAAGACAGAAAAATAGAAAAGAAGTTTGTGGAGTAGACGCTACACAGCACATGTCGGAAACGGGTCCCACTTAGAAGTGAACCTTTACAACTATAGATAAACGGAATTGTATGTTTTGGATACAGCTTCAACTTACAATAACAGCAAAACAATTACATAAAAACAAAGTTGATTGTCTTTGGTGAGCAAAGAGAATGGTTTGCCTCAGTATGGAACAAGCACAGGAACAGAAGGTGGACCATATAACTCATGTCTTCCAGCAACAGATCCAGTAGCGCCTTAGCTAGGACCTTCTTTCCCTGAGTCAAGATAAACAACAAACACATCTTCAATCAGCCATTTATAAACCATCAAGAACGTCAGAAATTGATAAGTGAAGCTTCTAAATCTTACCATCAGCAATAACTTCTTCATCCCATTGAATCACAGGTTTGACGAGAACTCCACTTCCAAGAAGCATCATCTCATAAGCTTTCTTTCCATCTTCATAAGCTTTCTTTCCATCTTCAACTGTCATATCCATAATTCTCACACTTTTAAGCATCCCCTTGCTTACAAAGCTGTTCAGCGAGTGTAATCGTTCTCTTGGTGTACGTACACCCACTCACAACGTTATCAAACCATGGCATCACAAGCTCCTTACCACCATTAACACAAACGCCACATTCATGTTAGGACCTTCTGCTATAAACCCATCGTTATCCACCCAAATACCCGCATATGCTCATTTGGCCTCAGCTTCCATTTGTGAGAGCGCAGTCTGATCTTCATAGTATAAGACTACTTTTCACATATGTTTGTACTACTTAATAATCATTGACCCTTACATGTGATTTACTATAAAGATAACTTAAACTTGAGATTTTGCGGCATGAACCAATCTGAGTTTTCTTTAAACACGCAAACACAACTGAGATGAAAAGTTCACAACGCAGATACATTGAGAAACTCATAGAAGAGCTTCCGGAACTTACTAAGCTGAGTCTTCTTTAAGCACATGAACACAATAAAGCTTCCTTCTTCGTCTAAACTCATACCTACAAAACCTTTCCCTTCATTCAAATGTGAAGTTCTCTTGAAGAAAGGCTTACCCCATCCGAAATCCAACTCATAAGCAGAAGTATCCTTACGTAGACTGACGATGCAGAAGTTTGCTGCACAGCTGAAGATCGGATTACCTTCACCAGGAACCAACTGATCGAGATCAGGATGTCTCTCTAGGCAGTCAATAGCTGATCTCAAATACTCGTTGTCCATTTTCCTTATCTCTCCATGAACTCTCTCCACTGTTGTGCTGAAAGGCTCCCTCAGAAGATCACCCAGCAGGGATATGGGGCGAGCATGAAAGAGAGCGTTCCCAATATATCCTTGTGGAAGTTTAGGTTCTAGTCTTGACCTCCCATCAAGTATTATATGCAACCTCGTCAAGTGTTCTTCTCTTAAACCTGTTGGTGAAAAAAGAAAGAAAGTGTAAAGTGAGAATGTTGGGCAAGTGTTAAGATAAGAGCTGAATCATTCATTCCTGGATTCTCATCAAGAGAAGGCTTTTCCAACAAGATCAAACTAGTTACCTTCATTCGCAAAGCAAGCACAACGCCATATATGCGCCACCAGAAGTTCATATGTGCTGATCGACTTATGATTAGCAACCTCGGTTTTGGCTCTAAGAGCTCTTAGTTGGAGACGTGTGAGCTTGAGACTGACAACTCCAGAATCGGAGTCAGGATTTGATTTGTAAGCCAAGGATGTCACGGGAGGATTGTAAAAAGGAGGTGGTTGGTATTCAGTGTGTGGAAACACAGGAGAGGGAGGGTCTCGTGCACGGAGAATTGTGCGGTCAAAGAAAGGAGTTGGCGTAACGGGAAGTCCCCGGGCAGTTCTAGACCATGCTTCCATGAAACATGTAAGAGAGCCAGCGTCCCCGAATGTATGGTGTATCAAGGTTCCAATACAGATGGCTCCACATTTGAAATATGTAACCTTTGCAAAAAAAAAAAAATCAGAAAGCTATCTGTTAAATTATTGTTCATAGAGTCCATGTGCGTGTAATGTAGATAGACTAAATATAAATCAACAGTTCACTGCGTCCATGTACAAAACAAAGCAGTTTTAAAAGAAACAGATGTGGAAAAGCTTACTTGAAAGAGAAGAAGTGGCAGAGAGGAGATGTCTCCTGAGTAGGCAAGAGTAGGTACAAGTTCAGAGAGATCCAAAGCTTGAGTGAGTAAGCCAACGTCTTGAATAGTAGAATCAGTCTCAGCCTCTACAAGCAATACTCCTTCTCCATTGCATAGGACCTCCAACCTCCCATTCTTATCTACCACATATAAAGCAGAAAAAAAATATAAAAAAATGATAAGAGATGTGTAATCAGGGTTCGGTAAGAAGTATTTACCCTTTTGTAGCCTCCCAGCGGCAGGGTAGAAGAGGACAAGAACCTTCCTCAGAGAATCAATGAGGGATGGCGTGTTGGGAAGACTTGAGGAGGAACAAGGGTTGTAAAAGTAGAGGATGCCCATGTGAAACCTCACTTGTATCAGATCCAAATTGGAAAGCCATAGACTGTGTATAGGTGTTTCCTCAGCTGGCTTCACGATGCTAGCTTGCTTCACCCGGATCTTCATATGACTCATGAACCTGAGCTGATCGAGAAAGAGAATCTGGAGGAGACTAAAGAAGAAAGGCCTGAAAGTCTTTACCACTTTGGTCACCAACTCAGTTTTGGGAAAAGATAAAAGAACAAATAGAAAAGAAGTTTGTGGGGGTAGACACAACAACAAAATGTCAGAAATGGGTCCCACTAAGAAGTGGATCTTTACAACCATAGATACAGTTGCTTCTGAGTCAGGACACATGTAAATACAAACTTCAACTTCCAGTAACAGCAAAGCAATAAAAAAAAACAAAGTTGTCTATTTGTGATGAGCAAAGAGAATGGTTTGGCTCAGTAAGGAACAAGCACACGGACAGAAGGTGGACCAGAGATCATGTCGTCCAGCAACAGATCCAGTAGCGCCTTTGCTATAGGACCTTCTCTACCTGAGTCAGATAAAACAATAAACCCATCTTTAATCAACAAGAACGTGAAAAAATTGATAAATGAAAGAGATTCTGCACAGTGAAGCTTCTAAATCTTACCATCAGCAATAACTTCATCATCCCACTGAATCACAGGTTTGACGAGAACACCGCTCCCAAGAAGCATCATCTCATCAGATTTCTTTCCATCTTCAACCGTAATATCCACAACTCTCACACTCTTAAGCATCCCCTTGCTTACAAGCTGTTCAGCGAGTGTAATCGTTCTCTTCGCCGTACACCCACTCAAAACATTGTCAAACCGCGGCATCACAAGCTCCTTACCACCGTTAACAACAAACGCCACATTCATGTTTGGACCTTCTGCTATAAACCCGTCGTTATCCACCCAAATACCCGCGTACGCTCCTTTGGCCTCTGCCTCCATTTGCGAGAGCGCGTTTGGGAGATAGTTAACGCTTTTCACAGTAGCAAACTCTGGAGGCTTGATGGGGATGGAGGATGTCACTACCCTGACACCTCTTCGGTCAACGGTGAAGTCCTTTTGGTACACGATGGCGTAAAGAGATGGTTTGGGACATTGAGATGGAGATAGTGAGAAATCTCCTGGGCCAGCAGAGAGCCAGTATCTTAGAGAGCCATATCTACATCCAGAAACGCTCACGGTTTGGATGAGAATCCTTCTGATAGTTTCACGGTCGAAGGGGAGTGGAATCTTAGCCATGGATGCAGACCGTATGATACGGTCAAGGTGCTGATCCAATTCATAAAGGTGTCTGCTTGGTTCCAAGGCACAAAAAGCGAAACTGAGATGATTGAGTATAAGACTAATAAAGGTTTGGGATACTTTAAGAGACTGACCCGTTAACGATCATGGCGGTATCAAAGACTCCATGACCACGGTGAACCATGTGATCATCCAACGGAAGAACCATAGCTGCTGGATCAGTTGTGATTCCGCCAACAACGCTCGAGTACATGGCCAAGAACTGTTTTCCTTCTCCTACTAGTTTCAGCCTCTCAACAACCTTGTACACATAGTGATACACACAATCAACGATTCAGAAACATAAACCGACAAACAAATATGATTCAATCATTACAGCACCTCTGCATCTATATTTTTTTTTTGACAAACTGAGAACACAGCCTACTTTTGTCAAATGAACATAATGAGAACAGCTTTGATGATTGTTTCAAGACATAATGGATAAGCAACAGACATGTAATAGCAAAAAAGGGGAACAAAGAAACCAAAACTACCTCATTGCTGGAAAGAACAGGAACATTCCACGAGTGAGAGCTCGAACCTGTACAAAAAAGGATACAGATTTCTCAAAATCCCAATAAGACTATATAATAAATCATCAATTCGAACAATTCTATGGTAACTAAAATAACAACTGATTTAACAAATCCCAATCCAGACAACAATGCCCAGAAAAGCCACGTAATCAAAGGTTAGAGACCGTGAAGTAAAAGTCGGAAGGCAGGAGTATAATATATTTCATCACTAAGAAAACGAGTTGCTATAATATGACGCCAATTTCGAACCTGAGCACATGAGAGTCCTTCCTCGTGTACGAGGGAGTCGAAAGCCATGACGACCTGAAGAACATGGAGCTCGTGACACAAAGTGGAGATTCCAAGTGTTAAATGACGACAGCTCCGGCAAGAAACCGACGATAGGCTCAGGGAATGAAACGAATCGAGATGTCATCTGAAAAAGTGAGCTGGAATCTGACTCAAAAAAAAGCATTGTAGATAAGTTTAGGCCAGTTACTTGGGCCGAAAGGCCCACTTCGATTTAATTCGCAATCTCACTGATATTTACGAGAGGCCCAAATTAAACTGTATATTTGGCGGGATGAGCCAGCCCGTGCAGTAGTGCAACGCATGGGCGACTCGTAGAGACCCAGATAGCAAGCTATCTTAATGGACCTCTTCCCTTAAAAAATAGAGTTAATATCGTGTGACCCGATGGGCCACATATCAGATATTAAACTGATAAGAACAGATACTACACTTGATCTTAGCCAAAAGGCCGAGAAAGGTATGATTTGTTCAGTGTCTTCGCCTCTTCTTTTATACTACTCTTCATGCCTTCCATTCTTATTTCGTGACCGATGTGGGACTTTTTAAAAGAGTAACACAAGACAAATCAAAACACTCTTTTTCGGTTAGCGGGTTTAGACGAGGCTTAACCGACAATAGTCTTTTTCGTTCTTGCCTTGTTCAGCTGGAGTCCGAGAAGAACAAGAAGAAGAAGAAGCCAAACTTTCTCAGATCTTCCATCCTCGTGGTCAGTTTCCTCATCCTTAATCGATCTAGATCATTCGAATTCACTTATCGTATTCGAAAGTCTGAATCTTTAGGCGTCTCTGAAGCAGTTTTTTGCCGAAGAGTAATCGCAATCAGCTTTGGAAGAAGAGAGGATTGTTCAGTCGTTGTCTTGCCATGGTACTATGTTTTAGTTTGATGGGTTTTATCTCTCTTAGCACAGTCATATTTATTCAATCGTTGTATACTTATTTAGCTGGGAAAGTTGAGAGCTTTAGCCTTGGGACTGATTAGTCTGCGTTGATCTTGTTTGCAGGCCATGTATATCCGTGTGAAGCGCATGAAAGCCACTTACTTTATCCAATGCGATCCCACAGAGACTGTTTTGGATGTTAAACAAAGACTCTGTACCCTCATTGAGCAACCAGTCAGCAACCAGCGTCTCATCTTAATGTCTACCGAAGAAGTATTAGAGGATTCAAAATCTCTAGCCGAGCAGAAGGTATCAAACATTTTGAGTGTCTCATATAGTCATATGTTCCAATGTTGTTACTATATTCTTTGTTTTGTTGTTCAGGTTGAGAATGATGCAGTCGTGGCTCTGACTTTGAGGAAAGGTATTTGACCCCTTATTTTCCTTTGCTCCTTGTAGTACTCTGGTTAATATAGCGCCCTTGTTGGGTATATATGTAGCCTGGACTAGTCGTAATGGAATAGACATCTTGGTTTACTAGTAACCACAGTTTTTTATATGTTTATTTGGTCTGTGAACCCCTTCAAACTCTATTGATTTGTATCGAGACTGTTGAAACGTTGCAATCTCTACAACCTTTGTGACTGGATATAGCTGAACGTGGTTCTGTTGTTTATATCCCTTATCCCTTATATTTAGCCCTCGTTAATTACAACAATTGTTATCATTGATTCATTCTTTCTTGTGCAGACGATGGCGACTTTGAGGATGTTGACATTGCACAGCCCACCGACTTTTCTGTTGCATGATGGATGGAATAGGCTGTATCAGGAGAACCTTTTGTTTCAACAGGAGAAAAGATTGATGGTGTTAACACGAGGAGGAGTCTATAAACGCTTCAAGTTGTATCTTTCTCTCTGCTTGTATCAATAACGCCTCTTTAGTTGTTACAAACAATTGTTGTAAGTAAAGATATTGAGATTTGGAAGTGCGAATTGCAGATTATAAGTTGTCAGTGAAGTCTTTCATGTTATCTCTCACATGTTTTCAATTGCTGCCTCTGAGGAGTTACAATGAACTAGAATATGAAGAGGAAGCAGAGCAGCTACGGATATCTATAGATTTACTTCTGGGATTGTCTCAAGCAGACTCCAATGTTAGGCTTTGTAGCTTTAGCTCTTCCCTTAATATGGGACTCTTACATGCTTTGCAACATTGAAAAGAACTCGCTTCTTACATCTCAGTAGGTCTTTAGTTTCAGCAATTGGTCACAGCAGGCTGTAGATTTCATATTAGGTTATATTATTTAAACTCCTGAGTTGCAAAAAAAAAAGACATCTAAAATCCTAAGCTGCAATGCCCTATTATTAGAAAGGCTGCTTTGAACTTATGAAGCTAACTTGTGTACTCGTTCCTTCATCTTATCGCAACAAGATGCTCTTTTTGGCATGCCCAAGCTTCACCAAAGAAGCTGATATCTATGGCTAGGAGCTTGGGATCTGTTGAAGAATCTTTTAGTTCCATGATTACACAATTGATCAGAAGAATGTTCACTCATTAGATTATTTGCTGTTCTCAGAGAATATCCATTTTAGCCGAAAACTTAATGGTCTTGGATATCATTCCCTGAGTGCATGTTTATATAGTAAGTATTTCAAATTCTAATAATGAAAATGATTTTCTATGATACATAGGACAGCTGAGCTTGATTATGTTATCTTATGAACCTGCAGGATAAAGCTTATTGAGTTACACAGTTACCCTGGACAAGTTGAAGCATTTGAAGATGTGTTATTATCCGTACCTATGGTATTTAAGCAACAAATCAGAGTGGCGCAGCGGAAGCGTGGTGGGCCCATAACCCACAGGTCCCAGGATCGAAACCTGGCTCTGATAAATGTTTTTTTTATTTCTGTTTTTGTTATTTTCTGTTTTATATGCCATTTCTGACATACATATTCCATTCGAGGAAAGCAGTAGCTTCTTTTGGAAGAAAGAAACGGGCTGTGTCTTCTTTACATGGACTGATCCAAATGGGAATTAGCTCAAACCATTTTGGATAAACTCTTAGCCTACACAGAATAAGTACCTTTCCAGGCTCTTGTTTTCAACTCGGACTCAGTGCTTTGTCTTTGTGCTCGGTATACACGAAATGTTTCTTTTAAGACACGTTTGAACACTTTCTGACCGTTGGTCTTGTTCCTGGACATTTTGGATCGCTTTCTGTAAATTTGCTTAACGACACATGTCCAATATACAATGTCTCTTCTAGTCTTCTCTAAAGGCGCCACTTCAAAGAACTTGACAAGATTTTTCAAGTTTCAAGCCACAATTGGATAACGGAGAAGATAAGCAAATGATGCAGCTAAATTGATGTGAAGCTGTATATTAATTATATGTTAAAAGATACGTTGACTTGCAGAAGAAGAAAAGTATTCTTTGACTTTTAGACTCTGAGAGGTGCAACAGGATCTTGCCATGAAATTTTCCTCTTATTTGATCCGTTTTCTCCATCCCTGCAAGAAGACAGCTTCATCTCTTTCTGCTGCTGCATCTCGATGATGCTTATTCTCTTACTATCTTCCACTCTCATTCTTTCTTCACTATTGTTCCCTGCTTCTGTTTCTTCCTCTTCTTCTCCCTATAATCAATAATATAAGAGGTGGTGGTCAAGACTAAAGACAAGTTGGTTTATTTGTCCACATTGGGGGAGTGAAAGATGATGCTTACAGATATTTGGTTTAGATCAAACAACGGGACTCTTTTCTCAAGACTTGTTTTGGTTTCATTTCCCGTGTGGTTTAAGTCAGGAAGTGCTGGACTCAGCAGGAAGCCCAAAGTCAGTCTTGGAACTGGAGAGGTTTGCTCAGACTCCGGGACCTTGCAGTTGGTTTTCTGTTCAGCGAAGTTAACAATGGCCTTACCACTAGTTTTTGGTTCGACAATTGGACCTCAATGGGCCCCCTAATTGATGTATTTGGGCGTGATGGCACCCGTAGGCTGAGGATCAGGATAGATGCACCAGTCGCAGCCGCTTGCTCTCCCACAGCCTGGAGACTGCCTAACCCAAGGTCTGAAGAAGAGGTTTCGCTCCATGCTTTCCTCTCAGCAACCTCTCTTCCTTCGCTGGACAAAGGTCCTGACATCTACAGATGGCAAACTAATGGTCACACCAGCATCTCTTACTCCTCCTCTAAAACTTGGGAAGTGTTAAGACCAAGGGGTACTATCCAGCAAAGCGCAAAACAGATATGGTACAGTGGAGCCATCCCAAAGCACGCTTTTCACATGTGGGTAACGAACCTTAACAGGCTACCAACACGTGACAGGCTCTCCACCTGGGGTATGCAGGTGCCCTTGAGCTGTTGTATCTGCTCTAATGCCCCTGAATCAAGAGACCATCTTATGTTAACTTGCTCCTATGCGATGACTGTCTGGTCTGAGATCCAGCTAAGGATTCGCTGTCGAGTGCCACGGTTTACCTCTTGGTCGGACCTTATGCAATGGGCTCGTGCACCGGCTCCTTCAGTTCCTACTGTGCTTAAAATGATGGTGACCCAATCGCTGGTTTACTCTGTTTGGCGACAGAGAAACAACATGCTCCATAATCAAGCTATCACTCCTCCTCTGGTTGTGTTTAAGGATATCAACAGACAGGTCATCAACGCCATCAATGTTCTGAGGAAGCGGAAGAAATTCATAAACCTCATGTCGTCTTGGCTGCTGTAATCCTATGGCTTTCCGCCTCTGTTCTTTTATGGGACTCCTTTGGACTCCAATATGATGTTACCCTACCAACTACCCTGTTTTTACTTTCTTTTTTGCCAGGGCGTTGTGTTGTATAGATTAGTATCTTTTGTAAGAAACAATCTCTATCTTTATGATATATTAACATTCTTAGCAAAAAAAAAAAAAAAAGTCAGGAAGTGAAACATGTTTAACTTCTGCTTCACTTCTCTTATTATCAGGAGACACTTCAACTCGAACGATTTGCGTCTTACTCTTCTTCCCACCATTTGATCTTCCTCTGACCTTTTTAACACCTGGTGGCTGCTTAACAGGCTGGTCTCTTTGTCTCAAATGTCTGTATCTCCGCCGCAGAAATCTGATTAACAAACGTAAACACTTGAGAGAAAACAACATCAAAGACATAATAGGATACATCGTCAGGGAAAGTAAGTATCTATACCTGACTTCGGCCATTAGCGTTGCCTTCCTCTCTCGCATAGTCTTTAACCTTTTTCTCATTGCTACAGTATCCTTTGTGTAATAAAACAACACAGCAACACGCGTTAAACTATATTAGATAGATCCAAGTGATCTTAAAGATCAGAGAAACAAACACTAAGAAGACAAAGTCCTCTGATAAAATGGACACAGCAAAAGACTCTTTTGATCAGTTTAAGACTAACAAAGATTTGCATAGCTACACATGACAAAACAAAGTAAGAGTCTAATGTTTCATCTTTCTATTTAACACGAAAAAAAAAAAAAACATAATCCAAATTTTTCAGGTGGAACAGATCAAGGTTAAAAAAACATATTTTGAACAAGTCATTTAGACATTCTCAGATCCAGAGACAGTATAGACCAGACCCATAAACTGAAACTTCATTTATTAACTCAAGAAAGAAAAAAAAAACGAGTTGGTACCATATGAAGTTCTTGATAGTCTTGCATAAGGCTGTGATGCCTAAGTCTGACTTTCAGATCCTCACAAGGATAAAGGTTGGAGGTAGTGAACTCGGCGTGAGTTGGATTCATCAGATGAACACAAGATGTGTTATTACAGAATCACAGAAGGAAAGATGTAGAGATGAAGACAAAGTTCTTGAAAGAAGGAATGGGAAGAGAGAGGGAGAGAGAGAGAGGAAGGTTCTGGGTTTCGTGTTGTATTTCCAATATCAAGCTTATGAGAAGTCAGAGAAGGACAAAGAAGCAGAAAACAAGGACACATCATGTTGTTGTTGTTGGTGTTGCTGTGAGAAAGGAAAATAAAAAATAAAAGCAAAACTGCTTTTCTTGGATGGGTTAAGACAGCAGTGATTAAGATGGAAGCAGACTTGTGCACTTATTTGGTGGTGTTGGGTCAAGAGAAAAGCTAACTTTTCTTTCTTTCTTTTTTCAAAATTATCAACAACCACCTTCTTCTTTTATTTAAATGGAGTTTTGTTGGAGAAATCTTGAAGAAAACGTCTCTCTCTTTTGTTTCTTGTGCTCCATTGTCCTCTGTAAAAATATAAACCATTCAAACTCTGGGTCCATTGAAAAAGAGACCGATGAGATTGGAGGTTGAGATATAAACTTCAGTCTTTATGAAAATATTATCAAGAAAAGTCAAGACGGTGGACGAGAAAAAAAAAGCTTGATAAAATATTATATACGGATTGTGCAGAAACTCTGACTTGTCTTGTGTGGAAACTGGTGCTGGGTTTTAGAGTTTTTTTTCCCTGTCACATGCATTCCATTTACTCTGCTTTAAAATAAAAATAGTTTAAATGATTCTAATGTGTGTTTAATGCAGCGATGACCCGTCAAGCTGATGGAGGAGGGTAAACGCAATAGTGAAAGTGTTTGGGTTTTGGTCACAATTAACACACAGCTCTCTGTAACGTTTAGCTTCTTTCATTTCACGAGCTTTGTTCTTGATGGTCACGTTTTGGTTCATGTAAGAGATTTGGATTCATTAAGCCAATATCTGTCTCTCTCTCTCTACTGTATATATATATATATATATATATATATATATATATATATATATATATATATTTGGCGAATTCACAAAACACACAAAAAACATCATCAAAAACTCACAATGTCTTCGCTTATGATATGTTATTTGTTTCTGTTATTGTCTTTGTTGTGTGAAGGCAGGGAGATTCTAGTGGGAGGCAAGTCCAACACATGGAAAGTTCCAGAGTCTACAGAAGAAACACTAAACCAATGGTCAGAGAGGACAAGATTCAAAATTGGAGACTCTCTCTGTAAGTAGTAGTTCATTTCACTTCACTTTGGACCTTTGGTTACATGGCTATGTTCTGTTTTCTCATATACTTCTTTGTTGTCTTTCAACAGTGTGGAAATACAATGCGGAGAATGACTCAGTGATGCAAGTGAGTCAAAAAGACTACGAGAGATGCGACAGATCAGAACCTATAAGAGGATACAAAGATGGTCACACAAAGATAGAGCTAAAGAGATCAGGTCCGTTTTACTTCATCAGTGGCGAAGAAGGGTATTGCCAAAGAGGAGAGAAGCTTCTTGTTGTTGTCTTGTCTCCAAATCACAACAGAAGCTATGCAGCTGATGCTCCTTTAACCGCTCCGGTCACAAAAAACAAGGGAAGTGATCATGTTCTGATCAACCAAGCACAAAGATCCATTGCAACTGTTTGTTTCCTTGTTCTTCCATTAGTCCTTTTGGTTTAGTCTTCTTAACTCTTTGATCACTGTAATGCAATCACTGCATGGAACAATGTAACATGACCCAAATTGGTTCAGACAATAATTTTTATTTTGTCAACTACGCATACAATTAGATCAAGTTCTTGACGAAAAGTTATTTCGAAGAACACTTCCATCTGACCATATTTGATTTAAATGAGAAAATAATAAGCAGCTGATCATAACCTTCTTTGCTAGTGAGTCCGGACCTGCTCCTTTGGTCATGAAACAAACTTTTCCTGTAAACTTTGAAAAGAATTAATTCGTAGTCTACTAAATCTGAGCAGTCCGTCTCAAATACGACCGAGACAAGTGGACTTGCATATATGAAAATAGTGACTTTTTTTATCCCTTATTATAACAAATAAAATAAAAAACATTGAACAAGCAAGGTTTGTAAAAATCCAAATCCAAGATTACAAACTAAACTGCATATCGATAGGTATAATAGTCCAAAGAAGTAGCATCAGTTCTTCTAATCTTAACAACTTGCCCTCTCTTGAGTCCATAGTATCTAGCAACAGGATCAGAGACAAGGATACGTGGCAGCTGCGTGTCTTGCACCGTGTACTTTTGAAGCAGTTCCTTCTTAGCTTGATTGTCAAGTACATAGTACTTGTTAATAAGTTTATGCTCGGTGATGTTAGTCACCAACTCAGCTTCCTCAAAGACTTCAATAGTTAAAATCTTGTTCAGCTCTATAATAGCGTTCTTGGCTGCACCAGTAATGGGCTGTGGAACAACTATGATCCCACGAGTGACTTTATCGTCTCTCATCTTCATCACCACGTCTTTTTTAATGATTGGGACTCCCACCTTAGGACCTTCCGGGTAGAACACGTAAATCTACACACCAGAGTCAAAAGATTTGAGTATAAAACTTTTTATTATGACTATGTCGTTTATTAGATGTGTTACCTTGTCTTCTGGATTTGGTCCCTTGTCGGCTGTCACGAAGAGAGCTTCCTTGTTGACTTTGTTCATAGCTTTGCAAAAGTTTTGAACGAAGTCTTCTCTTTTCAACTCTATGTCAGATTCTTCTATGTTGTAGCCTCTGTCCTTCAGCATCTGCAACACCGTGCGACGTACCTTGAAGACCCTCGTGATCTCATCCTCTCCCTCTGACATTCTCTTCTACGTTTTTTTTTAGTATTTTGTTATGACGGCCAGTGAGATAGAGGTGAGCTTTAAAAGAGGGTTTACTAGGGTTTAGGGGCTCTAGTGTTTATACCATGGTTTATATTTAACTCTTTGGATGTTCACTTATAGATCTGAATCTCTAATTCTGATGCTAAGTATTATTTCATGAGGATATATTACTACAAGGTGTAAAATAGCATGAACCAAAACCTGTGGAGAATGAAACAAAACTGAGGAAAAGAGACACAAACATGATCGTCTCTTTTATTACAATGGTAACTAAAATGTTATTTCATGAGGATATCACCACAAGGAGTAAAATAGCACCTGTGTAGAATAAAAGATTGCATTGCTAGAGACTAAAACAAAACAAAACTGAAAGGAAAATATATCACAAAAAATCTCCAATGTGTATAGCCTCTCTCTTTTCCTCTGTTGTTAACATTACTTTCTGCCAAATACACCAACAAGTGGATTGCAAATGTCTATAGGCTTATTCATATCCGTAAGCCTGTCTTTGCAGTATTCATGCGTTGAGTCCATTTCTTCTTGGTATCAGTTTGTTTCCTTGATGCAATCATCTGGAACGGGTTTGGCCCTTTATACATCTCTTCTTTAATCCGTATCTTCTTTTTCTTCCCTCTATCATATTCTTCATCCCTGCCACATTCCAATACCATTGATGTGTTAAACCAACTTCCTAATGATATTAACCAAACCCAAAGCAAATAACATAAAACCTCAAACTCACCACTCATCTGCTACGTAACCGATTTTGGTGCCTTCATTATTTCCCATCTTCTTAGAAGCTGAGACTTCTTCATCCCATTTGGCAACTGCATTAGTTATAAGACTTAACTCCATCAAAAACAATCACATAAACTAAGCTCTTTGAGGCATTATTGAAGGTTTGATTGTTCTTAAAAAAATTCAGAGTTGGAGAATGACATGGCGCAAGGCGCAAAGCTAGGAGCATATCGCCTTAGTGCGCCTAGCGCTTTTTAAAACACAGATGACAAGTGTTATCTCCTAACTGAGTTCGCGATCATTAGCTACTAGCAGTACGAATTACCAAATTTTTAAATGTCATAAGAGGAGAAAACGGGAAACTTACCAACTGTCTCCGGCAAACCCCGGGTGAGAATCGTCGGCTCATCTTTTTGCAACACGATTTGTTCATCTTTTGACGACTCTCTCTTTCTTTTGGCGATTTGGCTTGCTTTAGATAAGTCAGAACTCCTCAACGGTGGTTGTTGGTCTGACGCAAGAACGGCACCATTTTGATTAGCTCTCTCCTTGAGATCTCCAGTCGCAGAGCCAAGCAACATATTCCCATTACTATTCATATTCCTTTCATTATGGACACTGACAATGTTATCCTTCCCAGGCAAGCCAGAAGCAACTTCGCTAGTTATCTCTGAAGTTGAACGCTCTTGATCTGTAGCTCCTTTCTTGGATCGGAGCTCCTCAGGAATAACCTTAACAGCACTTGATCTCCCCCTTTTCTGTTTCATCTTTTTGCGTACGCCAAGGGCCAGCTTAAAAAGTTTTAATCCCACCTGCTGGGTTTTTGTTTTACCCTTGCGAGTCTTTCTTGCTGTGTTGAGAGTCTCCTCATCTTTATTAGCTACAGAAGTAGGCAAGTTCACAAGAATTTGAGCGTTTCTGCTGCCATCCAGTAGAGGGGAAGCCTTCCCTGGTAGTGTCGCGCATGCAGCCTTCATCTTCTCCTTTACCAAAGATCCTTCCCCATTAGCCTGTGATAGTGGCAGTTCCTTCTGAAGGTTCTCTTTGGAATTTGAATCTTTTTGGGATAAGACAGCAGTAGCACTTAGACCACATGATTTCAAGGGTGCGGCACCATTTTCCCTCTTCAGGATCTCTTTCGCATCCACACTGCTTGGGGGATCCTTCTGAGTCTCTTTGGCATTCAAATCTTTTTGGTTAAACACAGCAGGAGCACCTTGATCACATGATCTCAAGGGTGCTCTACCATTGGCACCAAGACCGTTAAAACAAGATGCTTTCATGACTGTTGAACCACTCACTTGATCATTTCTGTTAGAAGAAGATATAATCACAGAAGCTCTTGCTGTCGGAAGGTTCTCTTTCTTAACCATGGGAACCACATTCTTTGGGGATGTGTTCTGTCTATCACGAACATAGAAAAGCATATACGCCTTCTGGTTGAACACATTCTTCTCACTAACTTGCAAAACCTACAGCAACAATGTAACGAAGAACTTAGTACTAGCCACGTCAACAAGCAGGTTATCAAAAGCAACCCAAAGAACGTACAACACTGATGCCTTACCCTGTTATCATCAAGGGAGTACCACATGCCACTTGAAGTGCGAACAAAACACGCATAGTGACCAGAATGGATACTTCGACCATAATGAACTAAGACACCATATAGAGTGTACTTCAAATTGCCTTCCTGTTCAACACAAGTACGGCACTGTTATAAGGGAAACCATGAAGCTCAATGATCTTATCCAAACAACTCTTAGAACATGTTTACACTTACATAGGGACCACTGACAAAAGGTTTCATGTCAACTGCAGATGCAAACTCGACTTTCTTGTCAATCTTTTCGGATCTATGCGCTTCAAACCGCTTGAGATGTACAGTGAGAACATACGGTGCTTTAGAAACAGTCAGCTCTTTTGTAGCCTTAACTTTCTGCTTGCATCTTTCGCACTGGTAAACCTTTGCACCATCATCTAAAAGCTCAACGGCAGTGAAACGCGTAAGCGCTCTCTGCAACGAATCAGCCTTCGAAATGTCTAGACTCAGGTCAAGAAACGGATCAAACTTGTCGGAAGAATGTGAGCATTGGGCGCATTTCACCTGGAAATAAAATACACAACATTAGAGAACGCTTAGGCAATTTTAAACTTTATCATAGAGGTTGTTACTTTACCTGACTACGGAGGCTACCACCGAATATTTTGTGCACCAAGCTGCTCCTGTAAGCATCGGAGGATTCACTTGACACACCAGAAGGCAGACTACACTTGTGCATGCACTCTAGGAGATTGATCATGTACTCATGTGCATCTTCCTGCCGACAGTTTCTGAAGTTTCTCGAAACGCCTAATTAATTAAGCAGGTGAGAATACTCATTAGTGTCTGATTAGTAATTGGCAAAGCAGACAAGGTCTGAAGAAACATACATCGCAGGTTTGAGACCAAATATTTCGGTGCTACTATTTTGCCAGTGGCTTGAAGAGCAGTCCTGACATGTTTCTGCATTGCACATAAAGCACAAAACCCCGCCACGTTGCCTAGAGAAACAACCACGCTCATAAATCAATCAAACCAGCAAGAAGCATAGCGTTATGAGTATCTAATGCAACTTACAGCGTCTCTCATGACCAACGTCTTGCAGGTAAGCAGCTAACGGCTCAGTGTATGTCAAGCATTGTAACACCGAATTGAGAAAACATGTGTTTCCAAGATTCTCCAAACCCGCACCCTACACACATCCACAAATCAGTTAATCTATCAAAAATTCGCACGAGAAACGAAAGAGAGGGAAGGCTTAAAAGCAACTCACGATTTTGCGGATGGTTCTATTAAAAGTAAGCTCCCGATCTAATCCATTCTCCAACGAATCAGACCCGTCTCGCTTCTTAAAGGACGGTGAGGAGAAGAAGGCTTGCTTGTTGGCAGAGGAGGAGCTGGGATTCAAAGTCTCGATCTTGAAATCGGATTTACCGTTGGAGAAGCCATTGAAGGGCTTCCTCGCGGGGTGAAACTCGATCTTTCTAAAAACGGCTGAAGCTGAAGAGGACGAAACGGCGCAGGATCCGTTACTCGCAGCCTCCATTCGACAAAATCTAGAGGAATCGGCGATTAGCGTTAAGACAAGACACACGGTTTTGTGATTTGTCGGAAGTGAAAAAACTGTGTAGAGAAAGATGATAGCTTTTACGGCTAATTTCGAAAAGAGAGTGGTCCGAGTGGCAGCTGCAACGCGCTATTAAACCCTAGCAAAGACCCATCCCGACAATACAGGCTGCCACTTGTGTTTTTTTTCATACAAAACAAAACAAAGGACACGAGCTTCTGTTTCTGTTACGGTGGTCTATACCGCGCCGGATTATCACCCGGTCAACGCAAAAAAAGTATTATAGAGTGGACTTTAAGTTAGGTTTGCGTTTTACTAACGAGCCCAAACATAAAAGCCCATTTAATATGAAAAAAGTTTTATTATGGGCCCTTAACGAGCCTCGTTTACATAACCACCTGGCGCTCGTGAAATATCAATCGGAGCATTCACTTCACGGTTACACACCGTCGTCGAGGCGTATCTCTTTCTCCGTCGTCAAAACCTAATCACCATTTGAGTGTTCTCTCGCCATTGAAGGACACCAAGAAGAAAGGTATGCTTCCATTTTCTTCTTACTCCGCTTTGTTCTCTTCGACTTCGATTTCGATTTAGCAATTTAGGTTTTAATCAATTTGTGAGTTATTGATTCTGAGATTTCGAGTGGTTTTCAGATGAGTGTGGCGAGTGATTCACCAGTGCATTCTTCCAGTAGCGATGATCTTGCTGCCTTCCTTGAAACCGAGTTGGACTCTAACTCAGATTCTTCCTCCGAGTCATTTCCCATCGAAGATGCAGCCGAGGATGATGCTGAAGTTTCCAATCATAGGTTCAATGCTTGTTTTTTTCATATCTGAATCTTAAAGCACTAGAGTTTCACTGTGTATTCACCATGTTTCTCAATCATCTTTTAGGTTAAAGAGACGAAAACTGGAGCATCTAGAAACCGTGGATGAAGATGAGATTGAGGAAGTAGCTTCTGTGAAGTTTTCACAAGAAATCTCAGGTGAAAGTCTCTTTCTTTAGCCTTACTTTATGTATGTTATATGTTCTTCTTTCATATTGACTTTTGAAATTGCTATTTTGTTTGCAGAAGCATCCTCAAGCAAGTTACCATGCCAACACCCAGGCACCTTTGGAAACATGTGCATTGTTTGTGGCCAAAGAGTGGAAGAAGAAGAAAACTGGTATTTCATTCACTTACATACACAAGGTATGCCAATCTATTCAATTTTTCTTACTAGTTTCATTAGAGCGTTAAGTCTTTAGCTTATTGTTAATGAGCTTTGGGAAATCTTTTTTCTTTAGGGTATAAAGTTCCATGAAGATGAAGTAACCCGGATGCGTGATATAGATATGAAAATGTTGCAAAGCCAGCGGAAGCTATGTTTAGTTCTTGATCTAGACCACACTTTGCTTAACTCAACCGTACTTAGGGACCTGAGACCAGAGGAGGAATACTTGAAAAGCCTTACACATTCTCTTGAAGGTAATATACCTAAACTCTTTTTGTGTGTTCTTGTGTTGTTCCACCTAGATGTTTGCATGTGTTATCCAGTTCTACTAAGTTTTTTAATATTTTTCTGTTGATCTCAGATGTTTCTGGTGGTGATCTCTTCATGCTGGAGTTCATGCATATGATGACCAAATTAAGACCGTTTGTTCACTCGTTTCTAAAGGAAGCCAGCAAGATGTTTGTATTGTATATATACACAATGGGAGATAGGCCATATGCACGACAGATGGCGAAGCTGCTGGACCCAAAGGGAGAGTACTTTGGCGAACGGATCATTTCTCGAGATGATGGCACGGTGAGACATCAAAAAGTTTAGATGTGGTGCTGGGACAAGAAAAGGCTGTTCTGATTCTTGACGATACAGAGAATGTAAGTTTCTTTTGTCTGCTTTGTCAATGTTTCATGTCATTTATAATCATGATGTTATTGTGTTAGATTAGATTTCTGATACTTGGTTTGAATGCACAGGCATGGCCAAGTCATAAAGACAATCTGATCGTGATAGAGAGGTATCATTTTTTTGCGTCAAGCTGCAAACAGTTTGACCACAGATTCCAGTCTCTCTCGCAGCTGAAGAGCGATGAGAGTGAACCAGATGGGGCACTTGCCACAGTTCTTAAAGTCCTTAAGCAAACGCATAGTCTGTTCTTTGAGGTATGCTCAATAATCAATATGTAAAAGGAGAAACTTCTCTCGTCTGGATTGCTTTCTGATTATTGCTACTTTTCAGGATGGAGGAGAAGACTTATCCGGCAGAGACGTGAGGTCATTACTGAAGCAAGTGCGTAAAGAGATCCTTAAAGGGTGTAAAGTGGTGTTCAGTCGAGTGTTCCCGACCAAGTCCCAGGCTGAGGATCACCCGCTGTGGAGGGTGGCTGAGGGATTGGGAGCCACGTGTGCAACGGAAGTGGATGAATCTGTAACACACGTGGTGGCAATGGATGTGGGAACAGAGAAGGTTCGTTGGGCGATAAGAGAGAAGAAGTTTGTGGTGCATAGAGGATGGATAGACGCAGCTAATTACCTGTGGAAGAAGCAGCCAGAGGAGAACTTCGGGTTGGAACAGCTCAAGAAGCAAGGAGCGGAAGAAAAGAGCGATGATGTACCACTTGAAAAGTAAGTAGACTGAGGAAGAAACAGATAACTTATGTAATTGGATTTTGATTATGAAAGTACGTCGAAACAAAGCAAGTTTTTAACAAGAGGCTAGTTTGGAGTCCAACCAATGTCTGTATTAGAGCTGGTATTCGGCTCAAACCGAAGTAAACCGAACTGATCAAACTGAGAATTTTTGTTTTTGGTTTGACATCCGGTTTTGCTAAGAACTGTTCAGATTCAATATGCTACTTGTAAACCAAATGGTTCGATAAACATCAACTAAATAAACTGAAATTAACCGAATTGTACAAAATTTCACCAATAAGTTATCAGCCAGATAAACCGAGGAATATAACGATTTCGGTTCAGTTCAGAAACAATATAAAATCCAAAACCGAACTTTATAAACTGAGTTTCAAACCGAACTGAACCAAAATATAGTACGGTTTAATTCAGAGGCATTTTTTCAAAACTGAAAAAATCAAAACCCGATCGAGTAAAACCGACAAAAAAAAAACGAATGCCCACGTCTACCGACTAAATTGTTGGGCCGAAACAGCCCGTTTATTAATGAATAGTGGCCCACATCTATAATCTAATTTATTGGTTTCTCTTTTGCTGGTTTGCTCACGTCGACCGGCTCTCGTTTCTTCTCACCGTCGCTTGCTAAAACATGGTGCTCGATGCTTATGCTTCGTCAAACCCTAATCAGGTACACGAGGACGTTCTTCAGAAATCTAGAGATGCTTGCTACAAGGTCAGTTATCTTCCTACTTCCTTGTCTTTTTCGGGATCGATTGCGAGATGGGTGATTAGGGAAATCGTGATCACTAATTTTTGCAGGCAAGAGATGCTTTTTACACTTGTCTGGAGAAGGAATCTGGTAAGAAACCCACTGAGATTGCCTCCGTAGGTCTTCTCTACCCTAAAGAGTGCAGCCTTTCCAGAACCGAGTTCGTTAAGAGCTGCCGCTCTTCCTGGGTATCCTCTGTTTCTCTCTCATTCTCAGTTCCTTTTTGGGTTTGATCTAATGAATTATGAATGTAATAAAAAAAATGAAGGTGAAGCATTTCGATAGGGAGTACTGTCGGAACAAGAGAGTGCAAAGGCTGCTAGATGATGGAGATGAGAGGAAAGGCCCAATGTCACTCCCTCAGCCTTACACTTTCAAGCCTTCTCCTTCTACGTAGATCCCTTCCTTTTCTGGTACAACGCAATCTTTTTACTTTGTTTCTCTATCTGTCCTTATATGACTTCTGTCTTGATTCTTTGACTTCTTTAGTGTTCTGTCTTCTCACCATTGTTTAGCTGATCAAGATTTAACCTTGTCTTTGAGTACATCGCATTTTCGCTCATTCCGGGAAGTTTTTGTTTTGTCTTTGTTGTGTAGGAAGAGGAAGAGGAAGATCACTGAGTAATCTCTTGGTAGCACTTACTGTTCCTGAAGCATATGACTCGTTTTCTTTGCCGACTTTTTTTTTATTATCCCTTAAAGTCTCTCGTCTTTATTTGAGTTGGTAAGCCTACAACATGGGAATAATAAATGTGTGCTTTTGAAGGAACCTGATTCTTCTTTGCCTGATATATAAATGATTATTTTGTTTAAAGAGTCTGCTGAATCAGTGAGTGAGTCATTGACTTGGTTTACTTATGTATCTTCCTCTGCCTCTAATGTATAAGCCCTATTTTCACTAATGGTATTCAAATGGCCGCGTAGGTTAATGAACTTGAGCCTGAATATAATAACTTGTAGAAAGTGGGGTGCTTCAACTTGAATGGAATATTATACTGTTTCAGGTTACATTCGATTGCCCAAATGCTAGCAACGTTGACAAAAAGTAGTGGGACGCATGTCTCTTAGTTTTCGGTCCCACCAACCTCTGTTCTGTATGGTTTCTTCCTTGTCGGTTATGTTCGTTGTTGTACATGTTGTAAGTATTTTTTTATTATTTAATCCTTAACAGTGAAAATAGCAGATACATAATGGATATTAATGTTTTGACTTTAAATGGAAAAAAAATGAAGAAACAATGAGAGATCCTATGGTTTAGGCCTTGTTAGAGGCAGAGACATCATCCATAGGGGAGGAGGCTTCAGGTGCAGCTGCTACTACTACATTTGCTCCTCTGTTGCTACGATATTTGAGGTCGGGTTGAAGAGAGCTCCACGAGAGTGAGCAGATGAAGATGACATTGCAGTTGCGAGAGCGATGGGCATTAGACAAAGCCCCTTCCCTTGAAGATACTGCATTGCTGATCCCATGTCTTCTTCCATCAGTTTCGCCACCCTCTGTTCCGTTGACCGTAGGCTCTCATTGGATGATCCTGTTGCGTTTCCATTCCCATTTACAACGCCATTGGATGGTACTGAGAGTGCGTTGAGCCGTCCTCCTACCTACATTACCAAAAACCATGATGATGTTTGGTGCTATGTCACTTTACCTAACAAGCCATTAAGGAACTTAGAAACTGACCTCGGAGGTGAGACCATTGAGGCGTGGACCATTTGCTCTTGCAGCTCCCAGTCTGCTCATGCTTAGTACTTTGACTTGAAGCTGAAGGAATCTAACATACTCAATGATCTCGTCCAGCATTGATGCCTTATCCGTCTGCATTACATCATCAACCAATTTAGTTATTATGAAGATCAAAACAAATAGTAAAATCATGAAAGTATAGAGTACCTTGTTGGTGTTGGGAACCAGTTCTTGGAGAGACTTCATCCTCTCTGCAATGCGTTCCCTTCTCAACTGCCACAAAACAATACAATCAGAAACACAAACAGAGAGGAGATGGAGGTAAAGTGAATAATAAAGCTACCCGTTCAGCGATGCTGTGAGGATCAGTGGCTTGGCCTCTCCTGGCTCGCACCCTTGGCTTTTGGCGGGCCACAGGTGGGCTCGTGGTGGTCGACACTGTCCCTTGTGCATGCTGCAACCCATCTTGGCTACCCGTTGTTGGACCACCAGACTCCTGACATTGACAAACAATAACACAAAAGATGTCATTTGAGGAATCATAAACATTATTATATTTTGGTGTTTGTAATGTAAAGGTGTGATAGTTTGGTGCCTGAGGTTGATGGAACTTGTCGGGGACGGTGAGAGCGTGGAGGAGTGAATGCGGAGGAGGAGGAGAAGGGGGAAGAGATGAGCCCCAGGGAGGAGGAAGAGAGGAAAGCATTGACATGGAGTCAAAGAAACCGTTATTGTTTTGGTTTATGAACTCTCGCTTTCCTTCTCCATTCCCATTTTCCATCTCTTCTCGTCTTCTGTCTTCTTCCTTTGCTTCCTCATGCATTTTTATCCTCATTTTCAATTATTGTTTTAAATTTTAATTTTTCAATTTTCTGGCCGTTTCGTTTTCTTTTTTTAAATATTTACTCCCTTAGGTATATTTGGGATGTTTAATAATATGAGTTTCGAATCTCTCAAATATATTATCTCACAAAAGTCGTACGTAGCCGGCCTCTTTTAATATTTGCTTTTGTTGTTTAATTTTTTTTAGAACAATTTGCTTTTGTTGTAATAGTCCTAAAATCCAAATTTTGATTTACTCGAATCTGTATAAAATCAATTGTACATCATTTTTGTTTATATTTTCTAAAACACTTATAAACACATCACATTTTAATATTCATGTCAGGTAAATATTTTGCCCTTTTGAATGAATAAAATGTTCCCAGTTTAGCAGTTAGTTGTTAAAAATGTGATATTTATGCAAATCCTAAGAGAACAACATATAAAACAAAAGGCCCAAACACACACAGAGGCTTTTAGTTTTAATTTTAAGGGTTTGTAATTCTTTTTGTAACTGTGGTGGCTGATACAGTAGTAAAGGTGGCAAATAGACAGATGGATGATGGGATGGGATGGGAATGTGAATGTGAATTTTAATGGTGTTACCGTGTAGAAGTTCATGGCGGGGGATCCAGTTCCAGTTAATGCTACCAAGGAAGCCTATGCTTCTCTCTTTACTTTCTCCAAGAAGAAGTCTGATTTCAGAGACTTATTCTTTCAGATCACTCTCTCTCGGCAGGAACTGATTTCTTGACACGTGTTTTGTTTGTTTCCTGCTTTGTAATTTGTACTGATTACTGATTAAATTGATATATCAATCTGCTTTTGTAACTTCTACACTGGATAATGTCATGTTTTCACTCTTGTTACACAACTGGCATAACCATGTTTGCATACACTGTTCTAAAACTGGTAAACTGTTGTATAATCAGCTAGAATTGTAACAAGAGGGTACGTATGTAGTTTACATCAATCAACGGACAAGGCTTTGCAGCTCAATTTAAAATGTTATAGTATTAAGTTAAACCAAAACATACAGGCAAGACTTGCACACAAGCAGTTCACATAAAGCCAACAGCTCCAAGAACATGATGTGGCAACTCGTACAAAAAGTGCTCTCATTGGCTTAGCCGTGCCTCTCTTTTAAGCACCTGTGCAGCATGGATGGAAAGTAGGTACAACAGGTGAGAGATTGAGCTTCTCAAGGTAAAGATAAGTCATATAGAGAGAGATGTAGGGATACTAACCTCATCAGCAAACTTGATCAAAATGGTAGTCCGAGGGCGTTGTTGTCCTTCAATGGGTACAAAATGAGCCGTTACCACAGCAGGAAACCCTGCGTTATCCAAAACTCCCTGCATAGAGAAGATGGGGGTGGCTGCCTCATTGTCCTCTTCTTAAACCATTTATATTTCATGAAAATGCCAAGATACCACTCACCTTAACTATGCCCGCCACAAACGCCCCGCAGTTGAATGTTCCCATGTCTTTTGGAATCGAAATGAACCTACACTTCCACATTTTTTTATCACTTCTCTCGCCTTTATCTCAAGTGTTAATGGAAAGAGGTGGAGAAATCTAAACCTGTTGACGAGAAGCTCCTTTTCACTGATCATGTACTCATCTTCATGTTCTGTTCCTTTTTCAAGTGAATCAGCAACCTAATGGCATGTTCATTAAGCGCGAGTCAGGATCCAGAAACACTCACGTTCACAGAAAAACTCTTAACAACTAATTCAATTTGAAAATCACCACTCACTAACCTTCCCAAACAACACCTTCCACACGGTGCTGTGGACAAAAGACAAAATCCCAAGTAACCGTGTCTCTCTTCTGTTACCCTAATACAATGAGATAAACGTATCCATAAAACAACGAGAAACAGACTCGTCACTGAACTCTACATTGCTAAACTTATATGAAAGGACACGATGACTGACTTTTCAGTCTTTCAGCCAACAAGTCTCAGATGTGTTGCTAAAAACAAAACTTACCTTCTCTCGGTTGCAAAGAAGCTCCAAAACTCGAGATCCAACTGCATACCCAGCATCCTCTAGTCTGAGAGAGAGAGAGAGCCATCATTACCAAGAACAAAAACACATTGTTAGAATGTGAATGATTCAGAGTAATAAAAAAAAGAAAGTAAAGATCATATCTTGTTTGCTCACCTTCTTTCAAGTTCAGCAATGTTGTCAACCTGGGTTTGATTGTACTGAACTAGCTCCGAGAACAAGAACGCAAACGCGCTCAAGCTCACCTGCAATGCACGTAGAGTTTCAAAGCAACTAAATTTTCCAGAATTAAACGATCACCACAAAGAGATCAGATCGTACGCCGAATCGAATGAATGTTCTCATTTCCAATACTCTCGGTCCAGTATCTTGATTGAAGAAGTAAAGTGGATCTAGGGGGGGGGGGGGAGAGCGAGAGAGATATACCTCTTGTTTGCCTTTGCTGAGTGGCTTGTCAAGGACATTAGAGTACTGCTTCATTTTCCCTACTCCGATCATCTTCTTCTTCGCTTTTCAGAACCCTAAACACAGATTCTTTCTGGGGAAATTTACGTTTCTCCGGCGAAAGAATCTGTTTTATTACAGCCGGTTTTGTCTTTGGTTTGATAAATGAGCAAATTTAATACTATTAATTAATTTTAATTTTATCGATTTGGTTTGGTTTAGTATGGTTTGATTTGGTTTGGTCAATATAAATTAATCTTCACCGTCTCTCTTATTCTCTCTCACGGCCGTTCTCCGCTTACTCCAATGGACGAAGACGATGAGTTCGGAGATCTCTATTCCGACGTTCTCCCGCCCTTCCAACCTCCTCCTCCGCCTCCTCTCCGTTCAATCGACCTCAACCTCCGATTACACGAACAAGATGCGGCGGAGCCTAATTCACCTTCCGTCGCTAAGGTTCCCGACACCACCGCCTCCAAACCATCCACCACTCCCTCTCACGACGCAATTGGCGACGATAAGGACATGAACTTCGACATCGAAGAACCCGATGCCGATTCCACACCTGCGATTCCTGGTTTGGCTACAGATCAAGGTACGGCACAGGTTGGCGATGGAGGCTACAGAGGACAAGGAGATGATTGGGATAGCGACAGTGAAGACGATCTGCAGATAGTGTTGAACGACAACGTAGCTGATAGAAGAGCAAGGATGGGAGACGACGAAGATGACGATGATGAAGAGCCGCTTGTTATAGTGACAGACGCTGATCCGAATCAACATATGGAGGAGCAGCAGCTCTGGGGAGAAGAAGCTGTGGAAGGAGAAGCTGTGAAGGGTAGTGCTGCTGGACCGACTAAAGCTGGGTATAACAGCCATGGGTATCATCATCCGTTTCATTCTCAGTTTAAGGTCAGAGTCAATGCAACAATGTTGTCACTGGTTACTTTACTTATTGGCCGAGGTTCTTGTCGTGGCCCTTTTTTAGTTTTCATTGATTTTAAATACATATATCCATTGTACTTGTACATTATAGTCCTGAATGCAAATGCAGATTATATTAATCAGATAACATTGGAGTCTTCTGCTTCTGTTTTCTTATAACCATATGCAGAGTATGTTAATGTGAATGGAAGATAAGAACATAATTACTCCTCCTTGTATATCGCAAGCCTACGCAGCCACCAATCTAACTTTAATGAAGAACAACAATCTCTTCCGACCCTAACTTGCTTTATGAAACCAACTTACCGTCAAAGATTTCATATTTTTGGATTAGTCATACCAAAAGTTAGGAGTATTCACGCTGAGACAAAACAAGGCTTGGTATTGATCTACTTGTACATAATTATATTTCTATTGCAGTATATAAGACCCGGGGCTGCCCCTGTTTCTGGAAGTGTAGCATCTGCTGCAGGTCAAGTTCGTCCACCCGCCAACCTTGGTCCTATGGCCGGTCGTGGCAGAGGAGATTGGCGTCCAATGGGAGTGAGGAATGCTTCTGCTGCTCAGAAAGGCTATCACCAGACTTGGGGTGGTAATACAGCTGGGCGGGGACTGGACTTTACTCTTCCTTCTCACAAGTAATTTCTTTTATCTGTTCTGAAATGTAGAGATCTTATTTTTTTGTCTGATATCTGACTGTAAGCACCAAGTTTTGATTGGTACAGAGCTGCGTTTCCTTTATTTGATGTCTACCTTTTGCGTATATCTAGGACTATATTTGAGTTCGACGTAGACGCTTTTGAGGAAAAGCCCTGGAGATATCAAGGAGTTGATATCACAGACTACTTCAACTTTGGTCTGAATGAGGAGAGCTGGAAAGACTATTGCAAACAGCTGGTAATTTAATAACTGTGTTTCATATCCTTATTTCAGCCAAAATGAAAAGTACTAAGAGGAACATCTTTTAATTCTTACAGGATCAACACCGTATAGAGACTACTATGAAAAGCAGAATACGTGTTTATGAAAGTGGCAGAACAGATCAGGTAAACTGGATCTTGGCTTATATATTATGGCACAAGATTTCGTCAATAACAAAAACGGTGACATTGCATTCCTAATCATTCTCCTGTACGATAGAGTTATGATCCAGATCTTCCCCGGAGTTAGCTGCAGCAACGGGGGCGCAAGTTGTTCCTGTTGATTCCTCAAATCTAGTGAAGCTTGACACTGCTCAAGGTGACTCGGCTAATATTCGACCTCCACTGGTATTTTTCCTCCTGTTTTGCTCTCATTTAAAGTAGCATTGTCTATTTTCTGGTTCACTATATTGTCTCATTTAAAGCTTGAGAATATTTGTTGCATCTTTTTCTTCTCTCAGCCCCCCGGAAGACCAATACCTGTGGAGACTGGTTCTGTTGAGCGTCCATCATCCATTGATACACGTGCTCCTCGAATGCGTGACCTAGAAGCTATCATTGAGGTTGAATACGATTCAAATCTCTCTTAATTTTGGTTTTACTGGTGTGGTATATTTGCATGCTATACTGACTGCTACTAACTGATATTGATTTTGTTGCCAGATTGTATGTGAGGATTCGCATGAGGATGAGCCCTCGGGTGAAAAAGGCGCAGAACAAGCTGATAGTGGCCAGACTTTTCGTTCATCATCTCCTGTTGGAGACAGAGGCACAAGGTCATCAACTGTTGATCGTGAAGATGTGGGAGGTGAAGCTGGCAAAGATGCTGAGATAGAGGAGGAGCAGAAAATGAGTTCTGCAGTCCCTCGGTCAGCGGTTGAGAAAGATGATGGAGGGGAATCAAAGACAGAGAGAAGTAGTGAAAGCAGCAAAGCAAGATCTGGAAGTCACAGAGATCATCAGCAACTGAAGGATAGCGCGGAAGAGGAAGTTATTCAAGATAGGAACCATTGTACTCGACCAGCTAGCAATAAGAAACATCACGTTAACAATGCACAGCATCAGAGCAGAAAGTATCAAGACATAGGGAAAGAAATGGAAAGAACTCGAGCGGGGAGCAAAGGTGAAAGTGGAAAGGATTTTGATAAAAGGAAAGAGCGAGATGTTGATGGGGGAGTCTGGCGCAGGAAAGAGGATGACACATTCAGTAGAAGAGGTGGGGATGAAGGGTCTAGAAAAAGGGACCGTGGAGATGATCATGTTCCTTCGAGAAATCATGTGGATGATGGTGGTTTGAGAAATAATTATGAACTGGATTATCACATCAGCAAGAGGAGGAAGGTTGAAGAATATGTGAGAAGAACTCGCTCTGAGAAGAATGAAATCTCATTTGGTCAAAGAGAAGAATCAATCAGCCGCCTGAGACGAGAACGTGGTGATAGGTTGGACTATCAAAAGAGAGACGTCCAACATAAAATCAGAGATGATATATACGACCAAGCTTCTCTAAGGCACAGAGATGATATCTATATGCAGAGAGATGGTAATGAGAGGTTGAGAGAGCGTGGGGATTTGGATAAACTAAAACTAACTCACGAGGATGGTTTATCAGCACGAGGACGAGAGAGGCAGGTGGCTGCAAGGGGTCATAGAGGTTCAGAAGACCGATCATCTTCAAGGATGAAGGATGAGTATAAAGAGCATCTCACCAAGGATACAACAAGGCAGACTAAACAGACGAAGAGAAAGGAACACCCTGGTGAAGAAAGTTCTTCCTATCACAGAGGACGCGAAGACGACATTGTTAGCAATGAGAAAAAACAAAGGCTGGAGAGGACAAGTGCTAAAACTGACAAGGTTGTGGACTCTTTAGATGGCCAACGATTGCAAGATAGAAAACATAAAGATTCTAGACGAAAGATTAAAGAACAAAGAGAAGACACAGATTCATCGAGGATCAAGCAAGGAGAACAAAATGGCAGTTCCCAAGTGACTGTATGCCTCATCAGCTTATGAAATAAATTTATTAATATCTCATCCAAGTTTTGCAAACTTAACTTAGTTATTGTGAATGCAAATATTATCTTGCAAACTTTTTTGTTCCGTTGCCAATCTTACCTATAATATATCTCATGGTTTTGTCACTTATAATATGCCTTATGGTCAGTGTTGATGTTTCTTGGATGCCTTTCAGGGCTTAAAGAGAACCAACGAAGCAAGAAACTACAGGAGTGAGATCTCACAGCAGCACAACGCCACCAAAAGACACAAGGAAGATACTTCCTCTGGTGATGAGCTACAAGATTCAAAGAGAGGACGTACGAAACTGGAGCGTTGGGGAAGCCACAAAGAGAGAGATGATGATATCACTGCCAAGGGATATTCATCCACCTCAAAAATTCAAGAGAAGGAAAAAGGCACTAATGGCCGAGCTAGCGAACCTAATCTTGGCTCTATTGGCAAGAACCGGAATGTAACTGAAGAGAAAAGTGGCCATGACCTTGCGGAGACCAAAGATGGAAGCGAGAAGGGATTAGGGGACCGGCACTTGGACATGATTGTGAAATTCAAGAAACGCAGTGAACGGTTCAAACTTCCAATGCCCACGGAGAAAGACAACAAAGCAGGAGTAAAGAAAATGGAGTCTGAGATGCTTCCCTCTGCAAAAATTGAAGGCCCTGCGGATTCAGAGGTGAAAGCAGAGCGGCCATCAAGGAAAAGAAGGTGGACAAGTAGCTGAAAGTCATAAAATGGAGTGGAAATAAAAAAAGTTGAGGAACTGGCTCTATTAGTTTGATGCCCCATGTAGCTGCTTAAACGTATGTCATGAGATTCTCTCATTCCACGGAAGCAGTTGTGACGGTATCCAGATGGAGGATCAAAGTTCAATGAAGATTTGATTAGGAGACTAGCAAGAATGTGTTGGTAGGAGCTATGTTGCGTAAGAATAGGCCATAAGGGTGACTCTGAGAGAATACTCTTGTACTAGTTGATTTTTCAAAGATTATTGGTCTTTTAGTTTTGTTCTCATACTAAGTGCCTCGAGAGAGCAGGAATATCTTAAAAATACTTAACGGCATTGTGTTATATATACTGTATTAACTTTGTTACTCTGTTCTTGTAAACTACCTATAAAGACTTGATCATTGGTGTTTGCCTTTTTGCTGTTTACTATGTCTGAGACAGTATAAAAGTAGAGCGAAGGTTTGTAAATGGAATATGAGAAACTATCAAGATTCAAAATTTGTACTGAAATCAAACCTTCATATCACAAACAAACAAAGTTTCTTTAGAGCTTTAATCTATAAACAACAAATCATTTTATGCTTAACACGAGGAAAACATAAAATAGCCTGTGTGTCAGTCTAGAATATGCTGAGGAAGAAAGAACATGCTACTCAACCTATGAAGTTATACCGTGTGATCAGTCTTTACTCAGCAGCAAAGAGGAGTCCCAAGACAAGTATTGCAACCAAGGAAAGGCCAAGATCAGCAGTGGTGGCAATGGTGCCTGAATGACCAGGAGCTTCTCCACTTGCATTAGCGGAGACAATGTTTGCAATAGGAGGGAGAGGCGGATCAATCACGTCTCTGGCGTCAAGAGGTGGGTTTGGAGCACTAGCTGGTGGCTGTGCTTCCTTGGCCGCCACGGAGAGTAAAGCCCCAGCCTCTACTGGTAAGATAGCATAAGGCTGCTCTTTGTTCAAATCTGAGCATGGACTCCCTGCATTTACATCACATAAATATCATCAACCTTATCTTGATTATATATGTATACTGTTGTCAGGCCCGGTCCTGGGCATAGGACAGTCAAACATTAACGTAGCGTCCAATTTTTTTAAATAAGTTTATTAATTTTTTTTATTAAAATCTTTACTAAATCGTCTAGAGGTTCAAAACTTACTCAAGTATCTGGTGGCTGTGACAGGGAACTCTGTGACGACTCCATCAACGCTATTCCCTGCGATGAATGTGGCAATCTCTACCGTGGGATCAGAGAAGTAGTCAAACGCTATGGATAGATACTCGTTTCTTAGAACCGAGACGTAAACAGATACATTCCCTTTGTGCATTTCCTCCACTACGTTAGTCTTCCCTGTGGCAAAGTTTTTAGAGGTGGTGACTAGAGAACTTCTCTTGAGATTGACAGCTTCTGCATGCTTCTTGATTTCGTCAATGGATGGCTTGGGAGCATCTCCTATCTCCTTGTCAATGGTCAAGACTCTTGTGTAGGGAGGAACAGCTGCGAAACTGGACAGAACAGAACTGTCGTCTGACTGAATCAACACTTTTTGGGTTAGTTGCTTGTCGAGTGTGGACTTGGTGATTGCAGACTGGACTGTATCTACTATTCCTAGTCCTTTCTTTGAGGCTAAATAAGCAGCATTCTGTAAACAAAACAAAGCGTCGTCAGTGAAGTTGTCTTGAAAAGTGTATTTTTGAAAAGTAGTATCTAACTTATGGTATTTCAAACAATTTCTCAAACTGCATTGAGTAAGTTAAAGAGCATTTAAGCCTTTAAAGTGAAAAGACTTGCCTCTATGTTGATAAGAACTCCAGTGACAGCCTTTTCTTTACTGAACTCAAGAAAGTCAACGAGAGTAATGAACTTCCCAGCATTCTTGTTTGCTGGATTTCTCTGGAATCCCCCTTTGGTTAAGAAGGGGCTCAGGATTTGAGCTGGAGACACAGACATACCAGTTAGTTTCATGAAACTTTAGAGAACAGATCAGTTACTTACGTTTTAGAGACTGAATCTCAGCCCAAGTGAGATCAAAAGAGAAAATGCCATTGGTAGGCTGGATCTCAGGAACGCTGGTGGCACGTGACATGAACGTGGTCATGGCTGTGGTACTTGTTGTTAAGTCTGCAGAATCATGACAGAAAGCAATTCCATCTTTGGACATTTGGACAGAACAGTCTATCACATCTGCTCCATCGTCGACCGCCTTTTGATAAGCAAGATCAGTGCAGCCTGGATAGTCTCCACTTGCTCCATTGTGAGTTATGACCAATGCATGGTTTGCTTTAGGGAGATTTCCCTGTTGGTGAGACAAACAACCTGCAAGAATACAAACACATGGGGCATGAGAAGACATGTGCATATGTGTATGATGTGTATCTATATACAGGGTCGGCCCTGAAGTTTTGGAGGCTGTAAGTGATATAGTAAAGATTTTAATAATTTTTCTTACAAATTTAGGGTTTTGTATTTATGTAAATTTTTCAAAAAAATTGGAAGCTAAAAACAACTGTTTCATTTGGCTTTACCAAGGACCGGACATGTCTATATATGATGATGGTGGATGGCAATTTAACTTACTGATGGCTTGTGATGCTGTTGGCGGGAAGTCAGTGATGAAACCATCAACAGAGAACTGTCCATTGTCCACAAACTGAAGATACTCAGCGGAGGGATCATAGCTGTAGTTGAAGCTTGTGCGCAAATCATTGGCAAAACCAGAAGCATAGACCTCTAGACCAGCCTTGTGTGCATCAGCTACAAAGGTGGAAGCGGGCTTAAGGTAATTAGCAGAGTCAAGTGGCCAAATATAGTCTTTGGGGACAAGAACGCCTGATGCAAAGGCCTTGATGGCTGCAAGGTCCAGAAGAAACTCGCTGTACTTCTTGTTGGTGGTTGGCTCAATTGCCTCGGGGTCTTTGAACTCGAATATGAGCTTTGTCTTGGACATTCCTGCGTCCATCCCTATGCTTTTCAAGAAAGCTATTTCTGGAGATGAGATGAAAGTAATGCCACGGAATCGTAAGGTTTTCAGGTACTCAGCTGCACTCAGCTTGTGTTCCACGTAGAAGGAGTCGTACTGCACGTTTAAATCAATGTTTGTTTCTTTTTTCTAAGAGGTTCAGCCGTAGTCATTCTAGACCCGAAACCACATCATGTAATATTAGTTTCGTCTCAGACTCGAACTGTGGACCTCTCACACAATGGCCATGAATCTTTTCCTACTGAGCTAATATTTATTTATTTGTTGAATCAACAATGACTTTCAAAGAGAGTAAGAAGAGAAACCTGAACGCTCAACCAGAACTTGGGAGGCTTGGTTCCTAGGACGTCCTCCACGGCAGATATTGGCATCTGACCGTTGAAAATGCTGGGTCGAGAGAAGATGTTCTGGACCACTGTTCAACAACACAAAGCATCAAAAGCTGTGATGGTGTTGGGGAGCATTGGAAGGGAGGAAAAGAGAAGAAGACATACAAGAGACATTGGAGAAAATAGTGTCGGCAGAGTAGTCAAGAGCAAACCAGCCTTTGAGGTCTTGACCGTTGACCTTGTATGTCTTCTGAGCTTTAGGGAAGAGCGTGGAGATGGTGGTTGAATTGTCAAGCCTGATATCAGGCAAGCAGATACCAACACCGTCCTTTGTCATCTGAAGGTTGCACAACATAGTGAGGCCAGGGGAGCTGGTGCTAATAGCGAAGGCGTTCGCGGAGGCGCTTGACTCAGGGAAAAGACCTGAAAAGCCACCTCTAGCCACAACCCCAGGCTCTTGTCCTAAAACAAAGATCAAGGATAAAACAGGCATGAGCTTTTACAAAACAAGTCATGATATGGGCAGTTTCATATATATATATTCGTTAACTATGAAGAGTTTGGATCTTAGACCATAATCTTCCTCATTACCCGAAACCATCTTTTGTTAAAATCAATAACACGACATATAACATTCATCCCACCGAATTTTGAATTAGGAGCACAGCATCACCAACATTTGCGTTTTATTACTAGCCTACTATGTCTAGTGGTGTAGGGTAATGGATACATACCGTTAAGAGTGAGCCATTTCTTGGCAGGAACAGCCGCAGCAGCAGTTGGAGTCTGGGGAGCCGCAACACAGGAGTGTAAGAAAAGTGAGAAAATAATGAAAGACCTCAGCATATTTGTCTGTTTATTTGATTGATCTCCTGCTCCTGCATGTGTGTACGTACGTACCAAAGTAAAGTCAGATACATTCACAATACATAATCTATATACGTTTCAGCAAATAGAAGTGAAAGAGATCTCACAGCAAAGAAAAGAAGAAGAACATCAATCTCTTCTTCCGCTTGTTTTCCTCGTCGTTATGTTTTGACAAAACGGAAAAGAAGCGAAGAAGAAAAAGAAAGATGGTCAAACAATTTAATTAATGTGGTAAAAAAGTAACCTGCTCGTATCATCTCATTTATAGCCATTTACTACTCTCTATTTTTATCACTTTACCCCCTCCTTTCGCTTTTAACTGTTTTCTTGTTTATCTAGACATTGACATTTGTAACTAAATCCGAGATTTAAACTTTCTTAGACCTTAATAGAAAACTCAAATACTTTAAATTCATCTCTGATTTGATATGTATAAAATTACTTGAATGATTTTGTAAGACAGTATCAGACCTGGTTTGTGGTCTTCACCAAATTTAGTGTTATTAACAAATCTAAAATGAATTCGAGTAACTTTTTTAAAAAATGTGTGATAAAATCTTCTCGAATCCAGATAATAATTTGATCAAATTGGTCCGACATATATATCAAAACCGTATGCGAAAACTCTGAATATCTGTTCTTTGTTACAGCATAAAACTATTGATAGCGTTCTAGCCCGTGGTGAGAAGCTAGACAGCCTAGTGGAGAAGAGCTCAGATGTCACTTGTTGGGTTTAGAAGAAGATATATAGAGGATGTATATGTGACGAGAAAACTGATTTTCAATCCGTCTTTGTCATATTATATTATTGCTTTAGTTGAAGTTTTCTTGTGGTAATTAATGTTTATTACACATTCTCTGCCTCACTTTTTACTCTGTTACGCAAATAGATTTAGATGCCTAAAACAAACAAAAGTAGAACGTTCATTACTGGAGTAAACAAAAGGGGTAGTGTAGTATATTACACAGACAGAGCAAGTAAAAGGAGGTGAAACAAGTCTTTTAATGTGTCTGGTAACTATTTGCCGAAGATAGATTTGAGCCACCAAATGCCCTTGGTGTCGTCAGGAGCAGCGTCGGACTCGGGTGGTGTGTCACTCTGAGCTGTCTTGTGAAGCTTGCTAACATCATACCCTTGCTCCACCGCCTTCTCCACCAGCTGCTTGTATGTCTCTTCCTCCACGTGCGCCGTCCTGCTCAGGATCTACACAACCCACATATAGTCAAATATCAATCCTTGTTAGTTTTTTTTTTTTTATTCATTATAAAACAAAGAGGCAAGAAAATCTACCCAGAGATAACTCCTTGAAGGCTGGCCAATGACAGCATGCTGGTACTCAGGATCGATGTACAACACCCAGTAATCACCAGTAACGGGAATGATTGGAAGGAAAGGAGGAACGTAGAACCTGACTTTGAACTTGGCCTCATCGCTCTTAGGATCGGTTTTGAAAGCTGAGCCTTGGATGAAACCTCTCTTGCCTCCGTCCCACGTCTCGTTCAAGACTTTGACGGTGCCGTCGGGGTTAAGGGTGTAGGTGGCGCGAGTGTCTGCACCGTTCTTGGGTTGGAACCTGGAAGGGAAAGAAGCAATCTCGTACCAACGGCCCATGTACCTCTCCAAGTCTAGACCTTTCACCACTTCCATCTCTTTCTTCTCGGTCGTCATCTTCTCTTCTCTTTTCCTTCTTCTCTAAGATTCAAGATATTTTATTTCCTCTGAGGTAATGGGATAAGAAAGATGGGTTCTATTTAACAAAGGAGAGGTTGACACGTGGGAAGCGTGTAGGGCAGAGATGGTTCTAGCAGAATCAATGAGTTTCAATGTGAAAATAGGACACACATGTCTCTTTTTCTTTTCTTTGTTCTGTGGGGTAGGATACAATACAATGGGCGAAAAATTACAACAATAGTATGCAGCTAAAGAAAATAGATGCAACCGGTAGAGAGGGCCATGGAACTAAGGCGGCAGAAATGAATCAAAGCCCAAATCTAGCAGAGCCATTGACACCATTCCGTTCCTGCAACAAAACGTAATCTTATAAATTAAAGTCACAAGGATAAAGACATATTTGACCCGAAACGTAAGATTTTTTTTTTTTTTTTTAAGACTCAACTTCAAACTTTTCATTCACCAATTGTAACAGACTCTATAGGCATATCTGCCTCTATTATACCCGAAACCTAAGATTATAAAATATATTTTGTCCTTTTTCTTGAGATAGGGTAGGTAACGTAAGCTTGAGAATGAAATACTATTGCTACTAATAAGCATATTCAATTCCTCCTACCGGTAACATTGCCTGCTTCTTTTTTTACCAATCTAGTTTTTATTGGTGCTGAAAAGAGGTAGTCACATTCGTTGGTTGGAAGCAGTTTGCTGATGGGAGAAGTTGGCTCTTGCGCTTATTGTAACAAGGGATAATCGGCTTCATTCGTATGTGGCTAGGGATGGTCCGAGGTGGCTCAGTTTAGCTCTTCGCGTGGAAGCAACGCGAGCTAACTGATCCCCATCATTCGGACGGGCAAGTCTTAAGTGCTCTTTGCAATTTGACGTTGCCTTTGAATTATCTGCCCAATCGTTTGGGTTTCCATTTTGATTTATTAATCAATTTATCTGTTTGGAAACATCTGAATAATCTAGTCATCGAATATCTAAACGGTTGTGAAAAAATATCGGATATCCCACGCTGTGTTCAGTCCTACAAACAATCCGCAAGTGGATCTGAAGGATGGGGACTTTCTTCATTAATGTTACCTTCCCGGAAGCTGCTATGTTCAGGTTGAAAAGATAACATGGACGATAATAACAACAAGACTGACTAATAATAATAAGATTGAAACAACCTTCTTGTGTTGGGTCACGAATGGGCCTGACGAGAACAGCAAGCACTATCTTCAACTAATCTCGAAATAAACAAAAGAATAGTATGAAAATAATACAAGACTTGGATCTGAGCCTAGAGGAGAAGTGAGAGTGAAAGTGAAACCATGGAGCGAGAGGGGGAGGAGGAGAAGAAGAAAGAGGGATCGTATAGGTATTGGGTGAGAGAAGCCACATCAGACGCAGCTCCTCCTCCTCTTCCCCAGAAGCTCACTAACAACGACGTCGTCGCTCCCAATGCTCCTGCTCTCGGCTCCCTCTGGAATCAGGTTTTGCTATATTTATTTTCATCTCTCAACATTCTTCTTCGCCATTCTTACATCTCCTTTCTTGTTTCTACAGGCTGGCACTTGGGAGGAGAAAAATCTCACTAAATGGGCCACTGATCGATTAAAGGTTTCTTTTTTTCAGTGTTCTTTTGTTCTTTCTATGGCAAAAGAATTAATCTTTGGTCCTTTGAAATCGAATCGTTGCTCGCAGGAGCTGCTGGGATCAGTGGGTTCTTTGCAGTTTTCTTCTGGAAAAGCTGAGATTTTTGATGTTAACAGATGTGTTGGAGATGTGAGTTTTCTCATCATTGTATTTATTCTCTATGTTTGTTATGGAACTGATGATGATGATGATCCCTTCTTCCTCGCTAGGCTTTCTTGGTGACAGTTAGGAACAAGAAAAGAGTTGGCTATACTTACGAGCTTTCCCTCAAAGTCCAAGGTATCACTCTCCACTCATTCACCATTGTATGTTGATAGTCTTTCGATTAAGATGTACTGCATTTTGAGTTTTCTAGTTCCTACAGTTTGTCTTTACTCATGTGAACTACATCTTGTTTGCATACATGATTGGTGATTTACTTAGGAGAGTGGTCATTTGAAGAGGATATGAAGAAGGTTAAGGGGAGTCTCGACATTGCTGAGTTCTCATTTGGCGAGCTTGATGATCTTGAGGTAAGGCTATCTATGCGTAGCGACTTTGATATGATTAGGGAAGGATGATTGGATGGTGATACATGTATGCACTTTGTGTAATGAGCAGGTGGATGTGAAGCTTAGCGATGACAAAGAGCTTTCCCAGCAACTGAAGCAGCGGATTAGGCTGGATTTGAAGCAGTTCTTGGAGCCTGTACGCCTGAAACTCGGCCAGTTCGAGCAGGATCTCAAAGATCGATAGTGGTTGGTTGTTCTCATTGGCTACTTCTTTCCATTTCATAACAGCCATTTTCAGTTAATGTCGAGAACGTGGCTAGACATTGTATTACATCTTAGCAGTTCTTCTTTTGTATTCATGCTACATCTGTTTACCAACACGTCTCCTTTGATAGTCATTTCAGTTTAATCAATCAACTTTTAGTATTTTACCTAATGGGAATGGTTTCTATAGTGTATGTCAATAAGTTAAACAAAACAGAGTATCAAGCACAGAAACAACAGAGAAATATATAATTTGAAGAGTCTTCTAATCTATATTACAGTCCAGCTTTATCTTCACTTCTTCTATTTCTTTTGGGCTCACTCATACCTTCTTGGCCTTTTCCAAATCTTTGAAAGAGTTGAGTAATACTGAATGAAGCTTTCTTGTAGCTGACCATCTGAGCCATGAAGAACCTCCTGCTTCCAACGGTGCTTTCCCTGCCTTTTCTTCGTTGAAACTAAGCTTTCTTTTTCAGCATTCAAATCCTCTGCTACATCCTCATCCTTTTCCATGTTCAAATTGTCAATCGCACCATCTCCCTCGATAACACCACGCAAGTTGCAAGAAACTAGATTACGCTATAATCACTGCCGTTTAGACAAGTGCTTCAGTTTCTTTGTTTCTTTCCCCCCTTAACTTGTACATCTTCATTAATAAAGCCCGTTATTGAAGGCTTTAATGGGGCTTTAAGCGGGCAAAGCTGAGGCCAGTAATATCCTGATGAAGTTTCTTGTTGGGGGGTCCTCGTTTATTAATTCAGCATTATTTTGAAACAGACAAGACGATGAATTGACGAAAGACAAATCCTTGTTTCGTCCTCTCCGAAAGCATCTCGGTGAGAAGTTTTCGTTTATTAACGTGTTCATTTTCCGTCTAGTCAGATGGCGCGTGGGCTACTACAACACTCGTGAGTTTACTTACTGGGTTCTAACTTTTTTTCACTTTCTGCTATGTCGGACTTCTTGTTTATCAAACAGTTACTGTAATGAAAAATAGATGTAGTAAAACTTGTGATGTTAGAAGAAAAATGCAAGGAAGAGGAAATGATGAACATGAGTGCACGTATTAGAGCAAACAGAGTGTGTGGTCCTTTTATATGAGAGATGGGTCCATGTGAGTTTTGTATAAAGATAGCGATATCTATCCTCCCAGGCTTCCGCATTATCGCTCATTTGCAGCCTCATAAACATGATTGTTTGAAAAAAAACATACCATAGGTTAGTTAGGTTCAGTGCAGTTGTGAGTTTCTTTGTCCCCTTTTAAAACAATTTACTATGTATCCATGAGCTGCAGCTCATAAAGCTACACGTCTAGTAATTCTTTTTTTGTTTTTTATTACCAACTTCATCTTCTTTAACGTGTTTCTTGATCACTTTAACGGCATTTATTGGCTGTTCCCGGTACCTGCAGGTGTGATTTCCCCATCCCTACCTAACTCTTTGTTAAAACTTGTCTGGTTTTGAATTTTACAGCCAATTCATTACTCTAAGAAACGATATGGAGATGCCAAGAGCCCGTCCTTCTCCCTCCACCGATTTGGAGCCATTAAGTGAACGCAGGTCCCTTGAGGTCTTCAACCCTCGAGTGGATCTTCTTCTTCATCAAAGCTTACGATGGAACAGCCAATCAGCAGCAGCAGTAGGTGTGGAGTTTTTAAGCACTCTGCAAAGACTAACTTGGAGAAGCTGAGTGGGGTATGTCTCCAACTTTCTTTTTGAACAACTCCAATGCATCATATCACGAGGGGGCAAACACTCAACTGCCATCTCAACATCAGCTCCATGCGCCCACACACTTCCAGAGAACGAGTGGTGAAAATTAGTTTTGCATCCATTTTCTTTACTTGGATACGGGACTCCAATCTCCGTTAGATTAACTTTTGCCCATATGTCATCCAACAGCAACACAAACTTCTTCCTCTTTAGGACATTATGTATGTCACACGCCTTTTGGTCTTCATCTTTCTGGTTCCAATCTTGAACAACCTTTGAAGTTCAGTTGCTCTAACACTAAATATCACTTGGCTTTAAATGGTCTCAACTCTAGTAAGCCATACCTGAACTTGGGCAAGCGTTCTTAGACCTTTATCCTCCTCTCTCTCCACCCTTCTTGACAAATCATCTTGCATTGCCTTCAGTTCTTCAAAAGTTGTCTCCAAAGCAGTGAGATTCTCCTCGAGGTTATGAATAGCCCTCTTTGACACATAACCATTGCGTGACTTGACTCACAACTTGATCAAATGGCAGAGATACAGAGAGGCAACCACCCATCGTTGCAGAAAAAAAAAAGACTCCACAAAGAAAAAAAGAGAAAACTGAGAAGCTGTTAGCAAATGAGTAATAATTATTAGAGTATACGATATCTCCAAAAGTCAGAGAGCAACATGATTTAGCATTGTGGATGGGGCCATCGAAAGGGATCAAAGATGAACAAAGAATAGCACAATAATTATAGTATTCTTTTGAGTATTTGTACTCCCTACAGACAACTTCCCTCCTATTTGCACTCCATATCCTATTTCCCTTCAATTTTTTTCCCCCATCACTACCATTTTTCTCCAATTCAATGGTATCCCACTCTTTTCAGTATATTGAGCTAATTTGTTCTATTCTTTTTAATTAAAAATTGCACAAGCTCAATGAATACATACAAGTATCAATTATTAGGGAAGAACAAAAAATAAGATTTCTCTTAGTGTCAAAAACTAAGGGTCAACACCTTCTTGGATTATGGTCGAAGATGTCGCCTTCGGCTTGCTATTCTTTCGGTTCACAGCTTCCGCCTTTGCCTCGTCACGCATCCTAAATGCCTCCACTATAGATACACCACCAGGAAAGCAAGTTTGTGAGAACGGAAACCGCTCCTCAACTAAGTTAACCAAATTTTCCACTATGGTCTCGTCCTTGTCGTCTGACCAAGCAACGCCGTCAGCTGTGTTGACAATGTTATTGTCATCAGGAATAATAGAATGCACGACGGCCTGCGGAATTGTCAAATATGAATTTTAATTGTTTCAAATTAATAAACATTTTAACCGAACCAATACAAAACTAAGTCATACAAATTACCTTTCCCTCAGAGTCTATGTCACGAGCATGCCCAGGGTGAATGCTCTTTTTGTCTGATTTGTCATCGTCCAGAATGTCTCCGTCAGCTTCTCCAGATTCATCTTCAGATCCAGAAGAACTACCGTCCTGAACCACCCCAGTCAGAGCAGGAACGGCTTCAATCATGACTAGCTGCAACGATAACACAAACCTTTTAAGGCAATTGTGTTTTGCAAGAGCGCAACCTCCTTCCTCTCTTTAATACTGGTCATAAGCATATCAAAAGAGACCCGCCCCCGAGGAAATGCAAGAAAAGCATCCAAGTCTTTGATTAACTCAGCTTGGTCATGAGAAATACGTGGTGTATGGGTCGTCGGCAATATGACAGCCGCCAGCAATGACAGATATGCATACTTCAGCCTAATTTCCTTGTCATTCACCGTCTTCTTCTGCAACATCCTCACAACAGATGAAATAGGAACCTCTTTAAGGGTTCCGAACAGTTCTCCCCAGTATGGTTTCTCCGTTATATGACTCTTGCATCTCTTCTTAGACCTTTTGGCAAATCTCCCGCAGTTTAATCCTGTCACAATCGCAAATTCTCTAAGGGAAAATCGTATCGGTTTTTTGGCAAAGACGAACCATGCTTCATGCTTCTTCGACACTTTAAGTTGTCTAGATATAATATATCTACCAAACCTCCCTGAGAACGATGGTTTGTCGGCTATTTCCAATAACCTTCCAAATTGCGATCCTCGAATCCGTTCAACTTCGTCGGGATCTAGGGCGTTGAAAATATGCCTCAAAGCGCATGGTTTACGGTATGCGGTGACCCTAACCCTGCTTGGTTCTTCTCCGATTGCAAAGATTCTCCGGTAATTCACATGGTGGAATCTGAGATTCATCCCCCTCCATCGTTTTCCACTTTCTTGGACTGTTCACTTGGCGATCGATAACTAATACTTTTATAATTTGAAAACTAAATCTACAATGTAGATTTCTTTAAAGGTCAAAGGATTTTCAGAGGGATATGGTGTCAGTCACTCAAGATTCACCGTATCTCTCTATAAGATTTGGGCTACGATAAAGGTGCAACGCTTCACGTAGGGGTAGCAGTGTCAATATGGAAAGTGAACAGTGAACTCGTGCGTCTATTGGGCATTTCGCCAATTATGGGAGAAGTCCTTGGTAGAGGTCCAAATTTCTCTTTAAATATTTAAATAAAATAACTGAAGATATTTTTTATACAGTTTTTTTGGAATTTGAATCTAATATGATCTTATTTTATAATTATAAATATACGATCTTTTAAATGTTACAAATTTATAAATTTATAAAATAATTTAATAATTATTATGCATTAAGATTAATCTAATTTTGACTTATATACACACTATAAATTTAATAATATATAAATTTATAGCACTATTATATATTAAATTAAATCAGAAATATTATTAAATAATTCAATATATTAATTAATTTATAAATTATGAAAGTAAACTAAAGTACATATAAACATAAAATAATGAAAATTGCTAAATTTTACAGTATTGTTTAATTATAAATATATTAAAAAACTAAGTATTAAATAAATGACAACTAATTATAATTTATAAAATATTTTTATAATTTATGTACTAAAATTAGATTAATATATTTATATGATAAAATAAAATAATATTTATATTTATATTATTTATAATATAATGAAAACAAGTTATGGCTGGTATTTTTACAATTATAATTTTTACAGATTATTCCAACAATCATGAAATATCTTAATCGTATGAAATAATTTTAACAAACAAATTAATTCATTAAAATTTATGTAACAATTGACCATTGCAAGGACTTTTTAAAATATATTACTCCAATTTTAATTTTAATTTGTTAAAATAAAGTAAAACAAATGTGAAACACACCAAATAAATGAATTGTTATATTTTGATTATTATATAATTATATTTATACAAAACTATAAGGGGAATTTGCCAAATATGACTCAAAACTTCGTTTTGATTGCAAAAGTATACTCAAACTTGAATCAAATGCAAAAGTAACCCAAAGCCTTGTAAAATTACAGCCAGCCCCTTGTGACAAACAAAAAACAGAATTCATTTTTACGAATATATCTCGCTAAGTCTTCTGACTCTTCTGAAATGTTGTACGTCGATACGACGTCCTTGGAAGTCGTCTGGTATATTTGATCTTAAAATTAACTTATAAATTTTGTATAAAATGTTTTGACAAGTGAAAAATTAAAATCATGTAATTATAAACAGTTTTAAGTGATATAAATTAAGATATAAATTAAGATATAATAAAATTGAATTGTTTTCAACATAGATGAGTGAAAGTAGTGAATCATGATATTCTTTGATCTAGGGTTTGGCAACATATGTTGTAGTATTGTATGTATTCTTTAGGTTAGGTTTTGGAAAGCTTAAATGCTTTTTTGAAAAATTAAGTTTTTTACCTACATGTGATTATTTATGTGTATGGTAAACACTTTTTAAGTTTAATTTGATTTTATGAAGTGTTTAGATAGTTAGTTTAGTTAGGATTTTGTTTAGGGTCTAGACTACTTCCATGTAAGTCGTCCAGTGAATAATTTAAACTAGACAACTTACAGTGAAGTCGTCTGTTGAATAATTAATATTCCTGCTAAGATTTTTAATTTTCCCACTACGAAATGTAGAAAATTCTATATTTCCGTTTAATATTCCCTCGGTAAGTCGTCTGAGTCTTCTGACATACTGTCAGTCGTCTACACGACTTCCAGGTAAGTCGTCCGGTGTTGTTGATCTTAAAAATATTTTTTAAATTTAAAAAAAAAATATTTTGACAAGTGAAAAATTAAAATCATGTAATTATAAACAGTTTTAAGTGATATGTAAGTTAAGATATAATAAATTGAATTGTTTTCAACATAAATGAGTGAAAGTAGTTAATCATGATATTCTTTGGTTTAGGGTTTGGCAACATATGTTGTAGTATTGTATGTATTCTTAGGGTTAGATTTTGGAAAACTTAATATTTTTTTGAAAAATTAAAATTTTACCTTTTTTTTTGAACAACTGGAATTTTATAAACTTCAAACCGGCCTCAGGCCCAAGTGGGTAGCAGCGGATACAAGCAGGCTTGGACAGATA